>NW_007578380.1:120878-131392 GCF_000690725.1 Stegastes partitus | reverse complement strand
TTTAAAAGTTAGAGGACAAAGTCTTTAAACCCACTTCAGTGTGGACATTAAAAGCTGCACTGACATCCAGGAGACACGAAGCAACAGTAGCACACATTAGAGATCATATGTTTGGCCACTTGCTGAAACTCAAGTCCAATTCTCCATTTAGTCGTGGAAACATGTTCACCAGCTGGTCACTAACTTTCTCTGTCTGCTTTCCGGTGCTTGGCAGTGAGTGAACAGTGAGTTTATCAGAGTTTTCTTTTTTTTTCCTGCTTGCACCTGCTGCTGCATGTAGTGATTGTGATGCTTTCTGGTATCCAGTCTGCTCTGCTCCTAGTCCCTTTTCAATTAATGTTAGACATCAGGAACTCAGACGTGCTCTTTGACACTCATCTCACTTTTGAGAAAGTTACTAACAAGGTTATCTAATCTCGCTACCAGCATCTGAGATATATTACTACTTATTCTAGGTTACTACGATCAATACTGAGTTTTATTGACACTGAAACTATCACTCATGCTTTTGTTTCCACATGGTTGGACTGCTGTAATGGTCTTTTAGCAGCAATAAATAAGAAACCAATTAGTCAACTCCAAATTACACTCCTAACAAAACAAAGAAAGGTTAACACATTACACCGATTTTAATGACCCTACACTAGCCATTTTAAGGATTGATTTCAAGATTTACTTTTTACCTCTGAAACCTTTAATAACCCCAGAGCATATATCAGACCTGCTAGACTCTCACCAACCGGTGCAGACGAGATCATCCCACATCACATATAAAGACTAAAGGGACGAGTGTTTGCTGTTAGAGCTCATCAGTTGACGAACAATCTGTCTGAGAAACTCTGACTTGCTACATCAATGTTCACTCTTATTCAAAGGCTTTCTCATTAATCTTCCTTAATTATTTACATTTACTGTTGCTCTTAGGTGTTGAGTTACACTGTATGTTATCCCTGTTGTATTTGCGTCTTTAATTGTGCAAAACAAAATTTAACAATTTATCACTGAACTCTTGTGTTTTATGTTTTTCATCATCATCATTGTTTTTCATCTCTATTCCTCTTTGTGTTTTATAGTGCATTTTCATATTTGTTTGTTGTAAAATAGCTTTAAATGCTAGTTCTAATAGGAGTTATACAAATGAATTTTACTATTATTATAATATCCAAGCCATTAATGTACCAATTAAACAGAATATTAATTTAAATAAGACATTATAACTTCAGGAAATTGAGGTTTATTTTCCTCTGCTGCCTCCTTTGAAATATTTTCATCTACACTTAATAAAAAACATTTTCCTCGCTTCCCTCTCCTTCTTCAGCCATCGCGGTAATTACCTCGCAGTCAAATCCGCACCAATTAATCTGACAGTAGCTGACCACTTACTTAGACTTCATCTGATTGGCCAAACGGTGTGAAAGCATGGTCCATGCATCCAGGGTTCATCTGGGAGGTCAAATGTTCACATGGTGAGCGTGAATGCATGGCATGTGATTTAAAATAAAAAACAGTAGTTTCTTCTTATTCATGATTTATCAGGCAGATGTTTATTGTGCTTTTTCATACATGATGATGAAAAACACCATTTATCATTCAGCACTGATCCAAACCACATACATTTTCCTGATAAGAACAACACCACATATGCAACACAAACTACCTAAATTCAAACTTGTTTAGTGAAAAACAGACACTTCTGATGCTGAGTTGGAACGATGAAGCCTTAAACATGTCACCAAGAAGAGATGCAACTGCAGGAGAAGCAGGTAGACATATACAGTAAACTGCTGTGAAGAGAAGACGAGCAAATCTACTGTAATGTGTCAATAATCCATCTGTAGACAGACAGGACTGCATGGGCTGTTTTATTTATGCCAGCTGATTAACCCTTCCATCACAGTCGGATCTGAAATTAATTAGCCTAATTAACAGTTTTATATCCAGCCTAATTATGCTTATTAAATGCTGCATCACAAAAGGCTTAAGTATGGGTTTAACAGATGAAATTAATAAATAAAATAAAAAACTGGCAGGGAATTAATTTGACATGCTTTTTAAATTATTTTTGAATGACTACAATGCCGTCGCTCTCGTCTTGTTCTGTTTTCTCTTGTTTTGCCTTTTTATTCCTCTTCTGTCTGTTACTAAATGTGCCGCTGCTATCTGAGCCCGTTATCAGCCGAGTTAAGTGCAAAAAGTGAATAAATAGAAAGATATCTCTGAGTCTAAATCAGCACGGTTAATTAGTAAAATCAATGGGAAAGGCCTAACTGGCTCATTATGGTTTTAATAATGCACAATGAGACAATTAAATATTAATTAGCATTTTATTAAGTGCTTATTTATTGAGTGGAGGACAGGCAACGGCATGAATTTTTAAAGGGAGAAATCACCACAGGAATGCAGGAATAGAAGAATGGGATTATTTCTATTTATTATAAGCAGCTATGTCTCCCGGGTCGTAATGGCAGACACTCCCGCTGACAGATGTTGAATGATGGCCATCGGAGGGAGCAAAAACGATATTATAAGAGGGATGAAATGTGTTTGATTTTCCTGCAGCTTCTGTCTGCATGACAGTCAGAGGACTTGTGTGCTGTCACTGATTTCTCCGAGATCCAAGTCAGCGATTTGCATTCGCCGCTGAATACACTACTACTGTGCAACACTCTAAAAGAGAAGCAAGAGTCAAAGTGAAGCCTGTCTTCTGGTGTTCCTCTCAGTGCTCAAGTAACTCATGATCAGAATCATTATCCTCTGGGGAATGTCACAAGAACACATTCTTCAGTACCAAGTTGGTACCAAATTTCTGAAAATGTGACAGCGCTTATTTTCTGTGGTACACATGGCTCCACAGCTGTCATATGTCAAGTGCCTTTTATAGGTAACTATAGGCCAACTGCGAACAATGTTTTTTATAAACATTCACTCCCTTTGGAAGCTTTTCCTTTTTATTGCTAGAGTCATTGCAAATTTACACGACAATTTGACCCCATTCTTCTTTGCCAAACTGTCAGGATACACTAGGATCTTGATTGAACAGTCCTTTCCAAGTCCAGCTATAAATTCTCAGTTGGATTGAGGTCTGGGCTCTGACTTTGCCACTCCAGAACATCTACTCCGTTATCTTTAAACCATTTCTATGTAGCTTTGACTGTATGCTTTGTGTCGTCATATTGCAGAAAAACAAATTTTCTACTCAGTCACAGTTCTCTTGCAGACTGCACCAGGATTTCCTATACTTTACTGCATTCGTTTCATGTGATACCTTTACAAGCCTTCCAGGACCCGCTGGTGAGCAGCATCCCCATCTCATGATGCTGCCACCGCCATGCTTCATGGTGGGGATGGTGTGTTTGATGTGCAGTTTTTGGTGTCCACAACACATAAAGTCCAGTCTGATGGCCAAAAAGACTAAAGAACCTTCCTCAAGCTAATTTCAGAGTCTCTAACGTGCCTTCTGACAAGCCCTTGTCAAGACTTAATATGAGCTTCATCAGCAGTGGCTTCCTCTTTGTCACTCTCCCAAAAAGCTTTGGCTAGTGAGGAACAGGCAACAGTTGATGCACCATCTCTCCAACCTCAGCTAATGAAGCTTGTAAATACTTTAGAGAAGTCATAGGTGTCTTGGTGGCCATCTTCACTAAGCTCTTTCTTGCCCGGTCATTCAGTTTTTAGGATGGCCAGCTATGGACAGATTTACACATATGCATTCCTTCCATTTTATGGATGGATATAACTGTACACAAGAAGATATTCCATGAAAACCAAACAGCTAATCAATCAGTCAATCTGGACACTACAGTCTTAAAATTTCAAAAATAATTACACCATACTAAATGTGGGAGTCTGGGGGTCCCTGGTCATTGCCCTCTTTGCCCAGTTGTTAGTCCAGAAGAGAACTTTCAGAACTTGCACAAATTATTCATGAGTGTTTTTAAAGACATTCACCTTCTAGAATAAATTTAGCATGGTCTCTTCTAATATGTGTAAAAGCAGCATTACCCTAGCTGCCTATAGAAAGCCCTTCACATGAACTGCTGGAAATAATACGTACATTTTGTTCAGGTTTTAAACAAATATGGATTAACATTACTAATATTAATGTCGTAGAATAGGTAAAATACTTTCAGCAGAGAATAGCTTCATGTAATTTAAATGCAGTATCGAAAGAAAGAGTAAATATCTTTTGAAATTGCAGTGACAAACGGCAGCCTGTTGGGGGAAAAGGGAGCAAAAAACATGAGCTAAACCTCTGAACTCACAAAAAAAGCCATTTAGACATCTTTATCATAGCCAGACACTGTACAAACAGATATAATGGCTGGACTTTACACTTTCTGACCTTGAACTAATCATCTATGGCATGATATTGCAGTGCAAAATTAAAAGAAAAAGAAAAAGAAAAAAATTCTCAAAATCATCAAAAGTGGTCTGCTGCTATAGCTCAACTGGTTGAGCTGGCGACCCATGTGCTGGAGCTATAGTCCCTGACGCAGCGGCCGTGGGTTCGAATCCAGTCCATGGCCATTTGCCACAGGTCCCTCCCCCGTACTTCTCTCCACTTTCCCGTCTCTCTCTCTACTGTCATGTCAAATAAAGGCCAAAAAAAAGTCAAAATCACTCTGTTTCACACATTACATTTAAAATGTACAACTTAAAATTTAAAAAGCAAAAGCTTATATACTTCTTGTAGGTGTGAATGTGAGTGTGCTTGGTTGTCTGTCTCTAAGTGTGGCCCTGTGATAGACTGGTGACCTGTCCAGGGTGTCCCCTGCCTTCGCCCTAAGTCGGCTGGGATGGGCTCCAGCCCCCCTGCGACCCTAGTGAGGATTAAGCGGTGTATAGATGATGGATGGATGGACAATTGATGTTGATTCCATGTTTGTTTTGTATTGTTTTTTTCAATTTTTGTAAATTACATAATTGAAAAAAAATCTGCTATAATTTATTGTTTTTTTTTGTGATTCACAGTTTTATAACTTTGTGATACTGCTCAAAAGATGGTTTTCAGTTCTCTCCTGTTCTAGTCACGGTTGTGCTGTTTTCATAAAGGGTGCAGGACTTTGCATTGCAGTGAAAAATGAGTCTACAGTGAGTAAAAAAAAAAAAAAAGAAAAGAAAAATGCACAGGAACTGATTGGGGTCCAGAGGGTTAATCACTCAATTACAAAACATTCGACTATTAAAAGAAAATGGGCAACATGCCAGTCCTGTCAAAACTACTCTGTTCAGATGTCTTCTATTTCTCTCTGTCATCTGCAACCTCTTAAAGCCCTCCACCTCCCCTCTCCTCCGTGAGCACAGCTGGTGTGTAATTGGTCGATCTGGGCTCAGTCCCGGTGCGATTGGTGGATGTGACGCTGGGCCCCGGGCCCCGATGATCTCAGTGACACCTGCGTTTCACACAGAATGACAGTCAAAGACGGAAACGCAGCACGGCTCCTATTAATTATAAAGGCTTAGGCATGGATGCGTGCAGGAAAGAAGCATCTCCTCGCGCTGCCAAAGCACCTGAGATACATTCTCAACGAGCTAAAAATAGTTTTGGGGAACCTGACAAGAAAAAAATGCCTTTTATGTAATAAGGTTCTGCCTGCTGCACATTAACCAGTGTTCTGTCATAATGCTGAATAGATGAA
Organism: Stegastes partitus; assembly: GCF_000690725.1. NCBI lineage: Eukaryota > Metazoa > Chordata > Actinopteri > Pomacentridae > Stegastes > Stegastes partitus. The sequence goes on along the minus strand of NW_007578380.1, from coordinate 125,753 downwards.
ATGGACGTATGTTGGAGGGGGAGAGAGAGGGAAATGTCTACATGCAGCTCATTTTGTGCAGATACATAATTGTGCTGCAGCATTTCTTTCAAAACAGGGCCAAGACTCCAGTGAATGCCTGCAAGACACCAAGCTTGAGTTTATGCAGCTCATGCCATAAATAGAAACATGCCACCCCCTGTAGGCTAAAATTCACCCCCACCCCTTTAAATTCAAGGCTAGCCTAATCCCTCTGCTGAGCTGAGAATTGCACAGCACTAAAATCTCACTGGAAGGGAACGCAATGGCGAATGCTTTGATCCTCCGGGACAACAGCTACTAAACAGAGAGTATGAAGCGTGGCGTTCAGCTTGCGCTTTCGGTTTTTCTACTCACAGAGTGGATCTGGTAGAGTTTGTCATATTTGTGTCACTATGGTCGTGTGTGAACAGTGTGAGCTGTTTGGGTGTCCTCCAGTGTGCATCCGCCTTATAGCCATTTGACTTTGTGCGTATTGTGAAACAGAGATCATTTCCACATACACACAACCAGATCTGCTATGTAACTGCACACAGACACACAGGCGGCGTAATTTGTTTTACGTCAGTGAAGAAATGAAAACCATGTTCGGATCAAACCTTCTGCTATATGCTTGATTATCCTGAGTTATTTCAATGGTCTGAAGAACACAACTGGAGGGTAACTTAAACAAAAAGGTGTAACTTCTCTGAGATGGCTAGAATTAACATAAACACAAGTTCAAATGTTAAAATGCATGCACTGTATATTCTCCCACTGAAATCCTGCCCTTCAGCCAGTGCTGTTTTTTCATTGCTTCCATCAGATAATTAGGTAAAACTACGAGGTGGTTTGAGTAATCTGATTTAAGCAGCTGCCCCTATACATTATACTTCCCAACAGCCACAAAGTGAAAACCAACCGTCTAATATCGTGTACGTCCACCTCGTGCCACCAAAACAGCGTGGACACAGGACCTCTGGACTGGTCCTGTGGTGTCTGGCACTGGGATGTTGAACCTGTACAAACCATCTGTGACATAACCCACAGGTTCTCTGAGAAGCTGTATTGTAGCTCAGTGTGGCGGCTCCAGCTGTTGCCATCTTGGAAAAAGAAGAAAAAAAATCCTAACTCCCAAATAATCTAAAAATGAGCAAAGATGTCAGGTGTTAGTGGAGCTGATGGGCTCTTACATACATAATAATGCACAATTTGAAGCAAAGGTTAAATAGGCGAGTTTTATAAAAAAAATTCACCACCTACATAGTTGTCATAACTGATTAATTAGTCATAGAGACCAAAATCATTTATTTCCTCAGGCTGCAACCATGTTTATTTCTGCTGTAAAATACTTTTTGTTTTTTATTTCTAGCTTTATTTCTTAGCGCTGTTATACTTTTTTTTTTTTTTTAATTCTTGTGCTTTTTTCATGCCTTTATTTATATCCAGCTGCTGTGACATGAATTTCCCCGGTGAGGGATCAATAAAGTTTACGTTATCTTATTTAACATGGGGTTCTACAGGGACTGACCATAGACTGTATAAAAGATGGACGTAGCTACCGTGACGTCATCCGTTGGTTTCTGCACTGAGAAAATGAATCCAGGGTTTTGCTACTTCCTGGTTCACATCTTGGATTTTTGGAGCCAGTGACGCAAAAATCGTCAGAGGGGGGCGGAACCATAGGAGCAGCGATTGGTCAGACGGATTGAGAGGCGGGCCCTCTCTGCCCGCCCACATTTACCGCCTTCTGCTCGCTTCATCTGTATGGTCGCTGCCGACTGTCAATCAAGCCAGCCACGCCCCTTGCCACGCAAAATTTTGAAGATTTTTTAAAAATTCAGTATTGATTTATTTTCAGATTGGTCACCTGATCTCTGGACTTGACCATGAAAACTAATTTTTAAAAAATCCTGAGCTGGAGGAATGCGGTATTTCGTGATCTGTGATCACTTCTTTTCCAATTCATTTCTATGGGAGCCGGGGCTTTTTGGAGCCAGGACTAGTGGACGTAGTGATATTGCATGTTTTTGACACTTCTGGGTTGGCTTCATTTTTCAGGGCCGGTTGCTACGTCCATCTTTTATACAGTCTATGGGACTGACTCACTTTCAGAGGCAGCCTCAAGTGGCCATTCAGTGAACAGCAGTTTCTGGCACTTGATCGCGAGCTTCATTTTTCAGCCCGAAAAGTTTATTTACGAGTTTAATTACGAGTTTAGACAAAATAGCCATTACTTTATGTGATGCACTCAAAATGTATGATCACATTTGTGTTTATTTATGGAAATTATCTAACATTTTTCTGTTGACATTAAGGAACCAAACAGTCCATTAGTGAGATAAAATGTTCACCCTAATTTATTTCACATTTATTGTGGTTAAAGTCCTCAGTTTAGTAGGGAGAGGGAGAGTGAAACCAATGTGCAGGCACTGTTCCGCCCAGTTTCCTTTAGGTGTGGGTCCGCCCACCTCCTTAGAGGAATTTTGGAAAGAAAAGTGATCGATTCGTGTGTTCATTCCTGTGAACCTTTACCTGTGTTATCCAGACACCGAATGTAGCGGCTCAGCCGAAATGATGAGAAGCCTGGACTGATGGTCTGACACTTTTTATTCTCTCCTCCTTTTCTCCTATGACCAGTGTAAGAGCTAGACAAAAATACACTATATCAACATATTGAATTTAGCTAGGCACATTGCTAAAATTAGTCCACACCAAACTTAAAATAAATTGACAATTAGACACAATTAAAGTTTTACTGCCACTAATTAGAATAATAATAACAACATTCAGTAACTCCTGAATAAGTAACATTGGCGTTACTTACACCGAACCAAAACTCTTTTTGTCGCTGTGGTCAGAGGCTTTGGGACCCGTAACATTTACATGGAGTTAAAACTATATCCCAAGTGGGGACTTCTTGGTGTATATTCCTCTGCCGGTTCATCACAGTTACTGTCAAAATTAATGCAAAAATGTCAAAAAAGAAAAAAAAAAAAAACACCCTGAAGAAAGAAAAGCAGACACTAAGCACATAGGAATGTCCTTACACAGGCCTTTAACTTTGTACAAGTCCAGTAAAACAATCTTTTCCATCAACCAGTGGCTGGTTCTGGGCAGGTGCTAGTGATGGTTCAGAGTTGGTTCAACTGCAAACCTTTTAAGAACCGGTTTGCTTTTGCACGTGACCAGAGAGACACATCATTACATGACTGCATATATCTATTAGTAGCCTCCTCTAGTTTATTCTTCTATCGAGGACCATTGGGTGAAGAGACAGTTTGTTTTTTCCACAGACTTCTGCTGAATTTTAATGGGTTTTTTGTTTTGTTTGTTTGTTTGTATCAGGCTGTATACATGTTTTTATTTAGGCTTGACTCACTTTTGGAGCCTCTAATGGCTATTCAGGGTACTGCAGTCCTTGTTTTTGGCACTTCCCGTTCATTTTTCAGTCCCGGAAGTTGCTGCTTGGTTCTAACATACCTTGTGGATGCTCGATTGGATAAAAATTTGTGAAGTTAGAAGCTCAGGTCAACATGTCAGACTGTTTGTTGCGTTCCTTGTGCTGTTCATTTGCAGTTTTTGCAATGTGGTGGGGCTCTTTGTCTTGCTGAAGGAGTATCCTTCATCCACATAATGCCAAGATCCAAGGTTTCCCAGCAGAACATTGCATTGTAACAACATAATCAGTGTTATTCACTTCACCCATTAGTGGTTTTAACCTTGTGGCTGATCGGTGTATGTGTGTCCTCTATCCAGGGATTTGTGGTAAAGAAAAAGTACATGTGTCCTGGCTATACGTATTATGTCCTTCTGTTTGTCCATATTGTAGTTTCACAGAACATACTTTGGTCGACTCTGACATTTAGAAGAGGATCCGTCATCAGCTGCTCTTCATTAGAGAACTGTTGCTTTCCTGAATCTAGTTTTTAATGTCTGAGGATGTGCTGTCCAGACTGTAAGGCTCCTTTGAGGCAAATTTGTAATTTATGATTTTGGGATATGTAAAAAAAACAAAACAAAACAAAACAAACTGACTTGACAAATGCCGCCTGAAGCAGTGCATTTTAATTGCCACAGAAAAAAAAGGCTCACGGCTGCCGTCGATAGAACAATGCGGTGTACACATCACAGCTGTCGGTGCTTTGGCTCAAGTTGATAATGGCCAGACAGGAAGTAAATGTGTGTGTGTGTGTTTTTTTGCTTTTTTTTTGTCCTTGTTACTTGTTTTAAACAAACAAAAAAAAGCTCTGATTTGGCAATCACTAAGCACCTCAGACATATTAATGGGACTATTATGGGAAGAAGATTAATTGAATGCAGTCTATTTAACGAAAGAAAAAAAAACAACACACAATTACAACCAATGCAAATTAACTGCTCATGTGGGTATTGTATGAATCACTGACAGTTTGTTAGTGCCATTTGTATATATGTGTTCAGGTCATTCCCTGATTGCCACAGCAGGTGGCATATTGGACAGGAAATGTATAAGTAGAAGAAGAGGTAATTACTCCTCAGGTGTGCCACTTACCAGGAGAAGCAAACAGTTTTTGACCGTCACCGCCGTTTAGAGGCTAATCTTTAAGCCTTTTCTTTGTTTTTCATGCAAGTTATAGATGTGTGTGTATAGCAAAGGCTTTAGTGGTACAGTGGTAAATAAACACATCTTAAGCACAAGTCTGCAGATGTTTGATTTACTGCGTGGAGCCAACGAGTCAATTGCATTTCCCGGTACCAGCCCATCACTGTGGCTTAGGGTTTTTTTTGTTTCTTGAAATCAAGTCAACTGTTGCCTCGCAGCAAGAAGGTTGCCGGTTCGCGTCCCGTTGGGGCCACCGGAATCTTTCTGCGTGGAGTTTGCATGTTCTCCCCGTG
>NW_007578380.1:96710-120171 GCF_000690725.1 Stegastes partitus | reverse complement strand
ATTAACCTCAACATGTTTTTGGACTGTGTGGGAGGAAGCCGGAGAACCCGGAGAGACGGAGAGAACCCATGCTGCACAGGGAGAACATGCAAACTCCACGCACAAGGATCCCGGTGTCCCCACCAGGATGCGAACCGGCGACTTTCTTGCTGCGAGGCAACAGTATTAACTACTATTCCACCTCGCAGCTGGTTGCAAAACAAATACCGGAAAACACCATGAAACACAATGAACGTCAAGAGCTACAGAGAGACGTGCTGCTTTTCAGGACGGCGCATCTGATGAGCCAATTATCACAAATTCTGTAACTGTATTTGTTTTTTGGCAGCATTTGTAGGCGTCAGATCTTAAATGCCAAATGTTCGCTCTCTGTGACTCTGCATGGACATCAGAGGCCGGTCTGGACAGTTTGGACGGTAAACTCTGCTCTGACTCCGTCTGTGTGCCGGAATGGGCGGACCAGAGCTGTTGAGAGAAACTGATTCACTTTCTAGTAATATGGTAAATATTTATCCTTCAAAATGTGTTTTGGTCAGTACGTCAGACGTAAGTCACACTTGCAGACGCCTTCCATTCATTGCATGTCGTTAGCGTGTCAATTCAGTTTAACAGTCACATTAAAGAGGAAATCCATCAGTGTTGCACGTAAAGGTCAGTTTGCTCATCATGCAAAGTGCTGCTCAGCCTGTGAAAACATGTTGTGTTTTATAATGTCCACTGTGGCTCTAGAGGAGATTAGTCAAGGTCTCGGCAATCCAAAAGAAAATCAGATCATATCTTATGTTAATACTATTACTACACACTGTACATACTATTTCTATGTAACCCTGCACATTCTCAGGTTAATAATTTTCACATACCTGCAAGATGGACATATTTCTATTCCTCTTTATTACTTTTGTAATTCCTCGGATTTGCTAAACTTTCTGTTAACTGCCATGCAACACTTGTTTTGTTTTTTAAATCTTTTAAAAAAAAATAATAACTCGGCATAGTAGTGTTTAATGTAAAGGACCAAAACACAGAGTAAAGTTCCTTGAATGTGAAAACCAATGTGGCAATAAAACAGATTCTCATTCTAATTCTAGAGACACAGCGTTTAACCCTCTGAAGCCCAAAACCTGCTACCAGGTTTGAAAGGCATGTCACCTTTAAAAAAGAAACTGCCAAAATTAGACCAATGATCAGAGCCAGTTAAATCTAAAAACGGTGAGATTTGTCAGATTATTAATTTTGCAGCGTTCATTGAACTACTCGTCTGTCACATGCCAGTTAGCTAGGAAAAGTATATGTATCTCAGCCTAAAATCATGATATTTGACCATTACATGTAACATAATAAAAATAAAAACCACCAAAAACAAGGTATTTGCACAGCCAGTCTGTTAATAAAATATACATACATACATACACACACACATATATGTATATATATATGTATATATATATATATATATCTGTTATCCTGTGCAATCATGAAACCAGGAGCGACTCAGCTGTGACCAACAGTCACACGAGAAGATTTCAAGGACTTTCTGACAGAACTGAGCTAAACTGCAGGCTATTTATACAGAAGACAAGCATAGTGTCGTAGTACATGTTCAAAATGGAAATGTAAAAATGTTCTATTTGTTGATTTTAGGTTTTTAAAAAAAAAAACATTTGCAAAATTAATTAACAAAGAAATTAAACTTTCCTTGTATTCTCTTGTTGTGATTTATGTAATTATGAGGTGTCATATTGCACAGAAGACATTTTTGAGTTCTCTCTCCTTCTAGCCATAGTTGCGCTGTCTACATTAAAGTGCAGGACTTTATATTGCGCCCACTTCATAAATGAGCCCACAGTGAATAAAAATGACCAGCAACAAAAGTTTTGCCCAGGAGACTGTGTTTCATATCACACATAGGACCATTATTCTTAGACTTCAGGTTCTTTTTCACTCTTTAACTTTCAGTTTTACCTTGCAGTTTGGTTGGGTCTAAAAAGTACCACAGTTTGGGTTAGCTGAAAAGGAGTGGCGGTAAAACAATAAAATAATCTAAAGACATTACAAATGTTTTTGTGCTACATCACAAGCAAACATAATCTGGCCGACAATACATTTCTTTCAAATCATAATAGAAAAATGCAGTCCAGTTGTATAGGAATGTCATTTTTGGAAGATGGCGCTACTATTGGGCCTGGAGTATTTTTCTTGCAAATTTGTGACTTTACACTGTCAGAGAATATATTATTTTGTTCTCATACATTTGTTGTTGTTTTTCTTTTTCTTAATCCAGCCATAAATCAAACCGTGGACTCCCTGCTCAGGATTTTGGCGCTTCCACGATGAGTGCCTTCACCACCTGGCTATAGGTGGCCCTGAAAATGTTAAGTTGTTCTTAGGGTATTACTCTTTTCCCCCATCTTTATTTATATTTACCTTGAATGGCTCAAATACTCTACCAATCCTATGCTGCTGGATTACTTATTTATTACGAGAGAAACACTTCTTCATAAATGCAGTTCCAATTATCTGTTTTTATGCACATTTTCAATTTGCACGTAGAAACTGAGTGGAAATGCTTAAAGAAGAGACAAAAAAAGCCTCCCTCAAAATATTTTAACACATTGTAGAGGTGGAGAAATAGGTTTACCAATCAAAACCAAAAGTGCATTGGAGGCAGCCTTAGCAGATAAATCATGATGTCCGTGAGACTTAAATGTCACTTGACCTTCTGCTGAACTGAAGAGATGAAATATGGCACCGGAATAAAACATCAGAGGCGTGTGGAGGGATGAGGAGACCGACATCAGAACGCATAAATCAAATTAATCTTCCTCAACAAATAACAAATTAATGTGTGGATGAAAAATGCATGTTAAACTTGGAGTTGAGCTGCTTGAAACTGCCAATTCTTAGACACAGAATGTCAAATTGAATACGTTGACGGTAAGGAAGATGACCTATTTTCACTCGGGTAGCATCACCTGTTCCTTATTTCCTCCATCTGTCTGTCTTGTTCATGTCATTTCCTTGTGAGTAAATCCAGAAAACATGATTATTGATCATCTTGCAAGCATCAAAGCACACACACCACTAGGTTAAAAAAAAAAAAAAAAAAGTCACTGCATGTGTATGTACTACACGTGCATGCCATATAATGAACAAAACCTTTCTAAGGTAGACTTGCGTCTTTATTTATCTAAAATAATTTGCATCCATTTCCATCTTTCTCGAAACAAGTTAACTTTAAAGAAAATCACAACTTTTTTAAAAAGATTAAATTCTACCCCAAGACAGCAGTTCATGTAGCAATGAAATCACCACAGTGTGCTTAATTTAATGTGCATTTGTGCTTTCATATAAGAAAAGAAGAATACGCGACTGTAAATTTTACCAGAATCTAAGTTCTTGTTTTTTCCCTGCTACATCAATAAGAAAAATTAACATCAATGGCCAAAAACAGTGGTATATTTTGCAGCTGTCAAAATCATCGTACTCCTCACTGACTGACAGTATCAGCTTCTTCCATCTCTCTTATTAAAATTAATTCTTATTCCCAAGATGTGAAGTACTGTCAAAGCTGCTGACATCTCTGAGATACCCACAAGGTGTCCTTTGGCATCGATGCCACCCACGTCAGTGTTCAGCAACAATCAGAGCTTCAAAACCCACCAGTGAGTTTAAAAGGGAAAGTTTATTTCTTTTAATTACCAAAAAGATTTCATTTATTAAAGTCAGAAACTGCAAAAAAAAAAGAAAGATTTATCAGATTTTCAACATTCCAACGATCCTTGAAGGAATGAGGTTTGACGTGCTGTTCAAAAACTAACCCTAACCCTGACCCGAACCAAATCTAAGTAAAAAATTAAAATAGTTTATCTTAGTCACTTTAGTCTACCCGCCTCTTTAATAATTCACCACAACTAAATAATTTTTTACTAAAATAAATATATATATATTAAAAAAACACCTGAACATTCTTAGAATTACGAGAAAAATTCCTGACCTTTTTTGACTAAACTGAGCTGAACTGCAGGCTGTGTTTACACTGAGCACACAGAAAGAAAGTATGGAAACTAGGGATGCACGATATACCGGTGACCACATCGGCATCGGCTTAAGTTTGTGTTTTTTCCCATATATCGGTATCGGTCCAATGAGCAAATTTAGCCGATGTAAAAAAAACGATGATTGTTTAACATTAGCACCGTCGTTTCCATAGAGATGGCGGCGCACATAGACACAGCGGCCCCTTCACGAGACAGCGAGAGTGAAAGTTTTGAGTGTCTTGTCTATCCCAGACGTCCATTCTGCAAAACTTACCGCCGAGAGACTTTGCTGGGTGTCAGGACAATGAACGTTGCTAAAATTGCGGTGGTCGGTTATGACCTGGACATGCTACACCAACACAGAATCCGACTGGAGACTACTCCGGCAGTTACCCGAGAGAGAAGGAGGCGGTACGAACGTAAACAAAGGAGAAGAAAGAGAGCCGGGATCCATGCTAAGCTAAAGGCTAACGCTTCCAGACCTGCAGGAACGTCCTCCTACTCTCCAATGTCCGCTCCCTCCACAACAAGCTGGACGAGCTATGTTAGCTGGGAGAAGCCAGCAGAGAGTGGACGGACTGCTGTGTGTTTGCTTTTACAGAAACGTGGCTCCATGACAACTGGAGGGGATGACATTCAGGGTCCTCGCCAGGATTTTTTGACAGTGTGTCAAAGCCTTTGTGAATGCTGCTAATGGTTAGCGGCAAATGTGCTAGCGAACAGCAGCGGTAGCAGCGAAGACGATGGCAGAGAAACTGTATTAGCGCTTATTGTTAAATATTTTCCCGCTACATTCAGCCAGCAGCATAATGTTAGAATGCTGGCGAGAACCCTGGACATCGTTCCGGGTGGACAGACAGACTAATGCAAAAAAGACATTTCTGGGTTCTCTCTCTTTCTAGTCATGATTGTGCTGCTCCATAGAGGTGCAGGATGATATATTGTAGTAAAAAAAAAAAAAAAAAAGAGCCCCCAGTGAGTAAAAATGTGAGAGTTCAGAATGATAAAAGAGCCTGAATGAGATCAGAGGAGAGGTGGCAGCAACAGGACGTTCACACAGGAGACCAGTGTTTGTCTCTTTGTCTCCAGTTTCACCCACTGACTTTTGTCTTCACTTGTTTTTTGGTTAAGTTTAGGAAAAGATCATAGTTTGAGATAAAATACACCTTTTCTCAATATTGGCCACATGCTAAAACATGCTGTTCTAGTAACAACACTAAGAACATTTCACTTAAGCTTTATGGCATCTATTTCTGCTGTTCACAGAACTTTACTAGTCTATTAAATGATCCTGCATGTTGAAAAATGACACTAAAGTGTACCTGGTGCCTTCAAATGTGACACCCAGTCCTAACAAAGCAGCAGTATGTACCGAGTGATGAGTGAAACTGAATGTTTGGATGCACAGAAGAGTTTGCAGCGTCTGACCCACTGTTGGGACATTGTCACTGTAATGAAGTTAAATTATGGCGGGCAGTCATTTCCATGAGTAAAGCCTTCATTTGACAGATTGTTCGCTGTCAGCGCTGCCTTCTGTGTGACCGTCCAACCATTTGCTGCACTGGAAAGCATTCCAAGAGCTCTGATGCTGCAGCGACAAACCCCCCCCCCCAAAACTGGCCACTAATGCAAAAAAAAGGGGTCGACACAGACTCAAGCAGGCTTCTCGTTGCTCCACACTCCACCACGAACGCTGCATCTCATCCTCACTTACGCTCTCCAGTCATCTTCAGCCAGCTCCAGCCCAGCAACAGGAGTGGAAGCGGAGAGACGGATATGGAGTCTTGGTGTCAAGTGGTCCTTGGCTCCTTATCCAGCCAAACGTCTTCTGCTTCACAGAGCAGCTCGGCTGAATCCGCTCTGCCCCCGTGTTTGCTCATATATATTACAGTTTGTGTTCACAGATCGCCAGGCTGTGTTACATATGAAATATTAAGCATACAGCTATCAGGCGAGATGTGTTCCAGCCAGCCAGAAATACTTTGAGCCTTCAAACTCAATCTACATCAGCATACACTCAGCTTAATGATATATGCTGCAGCAAACATAAGCATCTCTGCCTTGTGCTGAATTGATGCTGAAGCGATTCTGTTCTGTTCTGGGAGTCTGCGCACATACTGCAAGACTGAGCATTCTCACCCATCAGCTCTATTTATGAAGATCAACTGGCTCCTTTGGCAAACGCTTCGCAGATATTTTGGCCTCGGCGGATGAAAGTCGGCACCGCTTACAAAACGTTGATTAATTTTTGGATGAGCCACGTTGGCACCGTGCTGCCGCGTTCAAAAGCATTACAGTGAACGACTTGATGGGGGTGTTATCATTAGAGATCAATTTTAAAACTGTGAAAGGCCGGAACAGCTGCACAGCATGTTGGTTTCTGACGGCACCGATGGGAGGATAACGCCTCTAAAGATGCAGTATAAGAAGAGGATCGGTCATTTATCAGGAACGAGATGCTTCAGTTGCTAGGAGCTCAGTGTATTGATCCTTTTAATGGTCCCACTCAGACAAAAAAGCAGAGAACTACTTTTTTTTGGAGATTTTTTTTATACTTTTGGGAACTTAAGCGTGTTTTATTGCAATTTCCATTAGGTGGTGTTATTACTCTGTTCCTTTAGGTGTCTTTGTCCTTTGGTTGTTTGATAAAGTAAGAGAAAAATGTTTTATTTTTTCATATGACTTGGGAAAAAAGGCATTTTTATAACATCTCTATTGACGACAGCAATTAGGAAATCAGGTACATGTTTATCATTATTATGACAACAGTTTTAAAGATAAGTAATTGAGTTAAATCATATAAAAACAACAAAAATTCTTACAATAATCAATGCATTTATCTGCAGTTTAACTGATGAGTAACATACCATTTAGCCCAACTGCATACAAATGACTAAAAATGCAGACCCACAAACGTGCAATATGAAGTCCTGCACCTCTATGGAAACAGCACAACCATGACTGGAAGTAGAGAGAGCCTCTATAATGCCATAAATCCCAAGAAGAAGAAAAAAGAACCAAACAAAAGTTTAATTTCTTTCTAATTTAAAACAAAAATATTAAATCATTTTCATGTGCCAACAGGTGTTACCAGCACTGGAAAGAAATGGGGGTTACAATAAAAGAAATAAATTCTATTTAGATTTAATATTTGTTTCCATATTTGTCTTCTATTTATATTAAATAATTTCCTAGGTCTGGGATGAATAAAGTATTTCTATTCTATTCTATTGTTTGCTCTGTGTGAAGACACACTGATGACTTCACGGTTGCACTGTGGAATGCAAAATTGATTTTTTTTTTTTTTTTTAAATCGAATCCGCTTTATGCAAAAGATTCATTTTCAGCAAATTTTCCAGTCAGAAAACTAAAATCCAGTTACTATTTCTGTTTTCTGTGAGATTTTGGCTTTTTTCTTAAAACAACAAAAAACAAATAACTTGCATTTTGCACTTGCACCGTCTAGCAGGTTTTGAGGTTCACGCGGTTAAATCCCTGAATCTCTCGTCTCTGTGTATCAGAGTATCATACTGAGAGTTTCTCTTTTCCATGAGAATACAATAAATATTCTGCCTAAAATTGGCTTAGATGCAACTTTACACCTTTGCTAACTTTGGAATACACAGATCTATAAAGCTTCTCTCACCATTCATCCCTCCATAGTTGCTGCCACTCAAGCACACCAGCTCACCTATCACTTTAATCACACACAGTAAAACTACACTGCATTATTGCAAGTTGAACAATTGCAGTAATTCAGCAGCAAATGTTAATAACATACACCATTTCTGCTACAGAAGCTCCACCCTGTACGCTAACAGGATTGTTTATTTTGGTTTCTAACACATGAATTCCTAGACGTGTGAATCCATGTTTTTGAGTCTGTCATCAGTACACAGCAGCTTCATGTTGGAAACACTCATCCCTGGCATTCACTGTGTATTTGAGCTCAAGTTATGTCTTCCAGCACATAAAAAACACCATATGGACACATTAATAAGGTATACAAAAAAACTGAAATTTTCACCAGAGGGCCTCTACAACACAACCAGGTGCCCACTGCCTCACCACACGCCAAGGTTTTTACTTCCTCGAAGGAAGCCAAATGAAAATCTGCCTCTCTGGGGATTCATTTAAGCTCAACACACTTCATCTGTGCGTTAGACTCGGTTCAATCACACTGAGTGAACAAGTGTCACTCAGAATTTCTTCCACTGAGCAGCCGAGGACCTCATTACAGGGTTAATTATTTACAACACTTGCAAATAACTGCCATATCTCAGAAATCAATGCAGCCTGTTTTTCCCCCCTTGGTGCTGCCTTCGAGTGCAGGTCAGCGCTGTCTCTTCCTTTATGGCCACGGCCGCATGGTGTGACACAACTGAAGCCTCAATTTCATGATCAAGGTGAGCAATGGAGGCAAGCTCATCCATCACGGCAGAGAGGCGAGGCAGCCTGAATTGGCAGCTGTCTCCTCTGGTGCGCTCAAGACTCGGGAGGCTTGTTGAAATTACGATGCAAAGCCGAACGTGCTGCCAAGTTTTCAATGACACCCTCGTCTGTTACACGTGTTTATGCAGAGGCCTTTTCTTCCTTTTTCTTTACCGCGCTGCTGACAAGTAAACAAAGCCATCAACAAACCTTGTCTTTCTCAAAAGCCATTGTTGGTTATTCTATTACCACCTGCAACAAACAACTTCAGGACAAAATCTCTGAAAACAAACTAATTTTTTATTTGTTGTTTTTGGGAGCAAACTCCAGATTCACTTGTACAGTCACTTCAACAACAATGTACAAAGTGAAAGCTTTTGTTGTAAATATTTGAAAATGTTACCATTATTTTACAGATTTTCTTTTCATGTGAACACGCACAGAGTCTGAAGCAGAAAGTCTGAGTTGACAAACAAACTTTATAACCACCTTCGCGATACCCGTAATCTCTAGCTGGGGCTTTCGGTTCTGTCGATTCGGCTTACACAAAGAAAGCCTGGCTATGTCAAACTTGCTTCGTAGTATACCCCTCAGGGGTACAACTAACAGACACTGCGATAACCTGATTCACTCGAGGGCCTCACCAGTTTTGTTTTGGTCTCCACCTCCTCTCCACATAAAACATCAACATCTTTAGTTTCACTTTCTTTGGAAAAAAAAGTCTCAGATTTGTGGGTGTTGAGACTGAACTGAAGACGAAATATAGCATAAAGCCAAAGCTGTGATGCAGTTAGACTTAAAAGCTGTGTATTGATAAGGAGCTGGACATTTAATTCTATCACCACCAGTGTTGCATTTCAAATATACTGCTGTCTTTTTCTATCATGTTAAATGGAGATTTCACTGATTATATACAAGCAACAGTTGGTCAGCAGGTGGGACAAGCCTCACACAGACACCAATTTCTGAAAATTAGAACTTCATTAAAACATTTAAAAGTACACAATTAGCAGCAACAACTTTCCTTTATTTTTTATAATGAGCATCCATATTGTCATGCATGAATAGCACCAATTATAAAGTGTAATTTCCCCATTATCATGTTAAATTAACTTTAATTTGGCCTAATTGTTTGGTTCTGATTTTTAAGGCGCCAGATTGAAAACAGAGCTCAGAGCTTAATGTGTCCTGGGATGTGAGAGCACTTTCTAATTTCAGAGCTCAGCTTAAAGTCTGTTTTGGTCGGTCCAGGTCACAGAGTGTCTTCAGCCAGTTTCAGTGATTAGATTCTCCATGAGCTGCTTCTCTGCAGATTTGAAACCAATTAAAGTCCTTTTATGTCAGTAAACAGCCGCTGAAATTGAACTAAAGTTAACCACAACTTGCACGTTCAAATAAGTAAACTGAAATTGAAAGCAACAGATAAAGCTTTGCTGCATGTATCACCACAAACAGGAGGGCGTTTATCTGATCCGAAATCACTGCAGTCAACAAATGATGTGTTCAGGTTGCTGTAAGGAAGAGCTCATGAAAATTAAACTTTTCATTACTGAAGGTCCAATTTAAATGAGTCATCCATCTGTTTGCAAGTTCAAAATAAATCTGTTTGCTTTGGGTGGGATATATTTGCTTTCTGATCTTTTTAGAAACTTGCGTGATTCATGCAAATGTGCCACATATCAAGGTAAATATGCTGCTGATAATGAAGTGAAAAAACTCTGAAACTGAGTTGCACAAAAGGACATGGTCTGTTTGAGGAAAAGTTCAGGGATAAATGTGGAATATTACAATTTGGCATCCTATTTCAGTAGTTGTGGCCATCATTTCTCAATCGTTCTCAATCAAAGTCACTGCTGATGTCACAGCATTTCGAACTAAGAAGAAAGAAACAAAAAGATGTCAGATGAGCCGACAGGCTGATCTTTATGCCGGGCTAACTACAGAACTTTACATGCTTTCAGTGAGCACACCTGAAATCTATCCTATCTATCCACAGATATAAAAGAAAATATGGTTGAATGGTTTGATGACATTGCAAAGGAATCATTGAGATCTGGTAATGTGGTGGCATCACAAAAAGTAGAAACATAAGCGATCAGACAAGCTGTAAACTGATCCCCATGATAGCCAAACATAGCTGCAAAAGAAAATGAAGGCAAACAGTAAAACTATACGACAAAGTGTCTGATTCTATCTGCAAACCATCATGGATTGGTCATGGCTCTATTTTGATGTACCTCAATCATTTTTATTACCTAAGCCTAATCCCAAACCAGTTCTTAGACTTTCAACAGGCAAAGAACCAGCTCTTGGCCACAAAGGCTTGTTGTAGAGCTGCACTGACATTTTGCTTTCTAGTAAAAATATTCTTGATTAGCGCAAAAGGCAACCTAGCCAGACTAAACACTGCAGTGCATCTTAACTGGGATTGTACTGGAGTAATTTACATGTTGAGAGAAACAAATTGTCTTTTTGCACCGTGGTCCTCAACAGAAGTTCAGAATAAACTAGACTCAAGGAAGATCCAAAAATGAAAGCAAACGTATACACTGACGTAATGATGTGGTTGTATGGTGGTGCTTTAGCTTATTGAAGAGCAAACTGGTTCTTAAAAGGTTTGCAACTGAACCAACTCCGAACAGGTACTAGTCCTGGTTCACACGGGTGGAGAAGGTGTTTCACTGGACTTGTGAAAAGTGGTTTTCCAGTGCAGTGACATCACCAGTGTGTTCAGTTTACATATAATTGTTGTATTTGCCTTTTTTATACATATTTATTTTCACAGAGACAGCAGTGAGGAGAACAGTAAATGTGGGAAAGACAGCAGGGGAATGACAGGCAGCAAAAGATCCTGAGCTGGGATTTAAACAAAGGATCTGTTGTTCAGGAAAAATGTGCCAAAGTGGTGCATACCCTCACCACCTAAGCATCAGGTCATCCTCTTAATGTCAGGCTTTGCTCCAAGTAAAGCAAAAACTAATTTGGTCCTGCATAGCTAGACTTATCTCCTAAAAATGGTCTGACTGCACCTTGTTGTCATTCTGCTATAAGTACAAAAAAAACTGTTTAGTTTGTCTGTATTTCTTGAAAAGCAATCACATTCATCTTTGCCAGTCCTGAGCCCAGGAGGCAGCAATGATGTTGGTGCAAAACAGTGAAAGGGGAAAATATCTTGGAAAGACACTTGCACAAAGGGAGACAAGAACTGTCATTAAAATGGTTAATTCACAGAAAGAACCAAGCACAATCCAAAACTTCTGTAAAACTTGCTATCTTCAGCATTTAGGCTGCTGCTCAGAAGTTGTTATTCCCGGTAGTGCAAGAGATTTTAAAAATGTTAACACAGAGAAAGTGGAAGGGCCTGAGAATGCAACATGAAATGCTTGGTGGAAATGGTAGACTTACACCTGAAGTCTACATGCAGCGATTCAGACTAGATCCTGCTAAAGTCTCAAATTGTTTGAAGTCCATTTTACCATCTCATACTTGTTTATGTTAAATCAATCTCTGGCAAAGCTCATTCTGCAGTTATTTTGCTGTGTATGTAATAAAACTGAGAAAGAAATGAAAAAGTAAGAAAAAAAAAAAAGGTTCCCTTCGATATGATGAAATACCGGGAAGTTAATCTGTAGACTATAATGTGCACAGCTGTTGGGTTGGTTCATAGTTTCACAGTATTTTAAGTTTAACTAATATCTTTTCTCGGTTAAATTTTTTTTTTTAATGATTTTTTTTTTCTTTTTTCTGGATTTTGCATCAACAAATTTAGTTGCCGTGTTCTCATATCTTAGCAGTGAACCTGGTGAGGTAGTTAGATGCAATCAATCATCCATCCATTATCTATACACCACTTAATCCTCACTAGAGTCGTGGAGGGGGAGGGGCTGGAACCTATCCCAGCTTACTTAGGGCGTAGGCAGGGGACACCCTGGACAGGTAACCAGTCCATCGCAGGGCCACACTTAGAGACAGACAACCAAGCACACTCACGTCCACACTTGCGGACAATTTAGAATCACCAATTAACCTCAACATGTTTTTGGACTGTGTGGGAGGAAGCAGGAGAACCCAGAGAGAACCCACGCTGCATGGGGAGAACATGGAGACTCCACACAGAAAGATCCAGAAAGGTCCTGGTGTCCTCACCAGGATGCAAACCGGTGACCTTCTTGCTGCAAGGCAATAGTGCTAACCTCCGATTCATCTTGCAGCCTTCAATCAATCAATCAACCTTTATTTATAAAGCACCTTTTAAACAGCTGAGTGCAGCTGAATGGGCTTCATAAATGACTGATAAACTGATAAGACAGAAGGAGCAGGGAGTAAATAACGCTAAATTAAAAAGGAACATAATGAAAACATAATTAATCCCAAGAAAAACAGATTAAAAAGACTTACTAAAAAAATATCAGAATCAGATTTACTGCCAGGTATAGTTCTCACAATACAAGGAATTTGTTCTGGTGTGTTGGTGCAACAAAACAACTATAAATATACAGTAAACAGCAAATATACAGTAAAATGACTAAAAATAAGAACAACTGTAATAGTGCAAAGAATCAAAGTTACATTTAAATAGGAATGGTATTGTTATTTATCATCATTAAAAATATGTTTGACAAAAATGATGGTTAAAAATAAAAAAAAAATAAATCTGAGTGAAGCTGTAATAAAACTGAACTATCTGAAAATGAGTGGCAACCATCAATACAAGCTGGAGCTTTGCTTTGTTGTCATTTTGATTATTTGTTCTGCACATTTGCTGAAACATTACAAAAGGCAAAAGCTGTCGAAATCACTGCTTTCATGCCGTAACCGCTGAGTACGGAGAGGCTGCATGTGAGTTTTTGAATGATGGAGAAAGAGAGGACTCACTGCAGCATATGGCTTTGTTTAGAAAATGCCTTTTTTGTTTGAAATGGCCAGACGGAGAGAAGAAGCCCTGAAAACAAAGCCAAGTCCTTCAAGGCAAAACCAACAGGAAATGTGGGTCAGCACAAATAAAGTACAAGGTTGAAGAAAACGGCACGCAAGATTCATCCCGGCTGATACATCTCCCTCACTGAAATCGGGAGTTTTTTTCACTCGTGCAGTTTTTCTTTTTTTTTCCCCCTGGTTGTTATTTCCAGCTCCATCATTAGTTCCTTCATTTTAAAATTCATCCTCATGAATTCATCCTCATTCATGCCTCATTTTCTGCGTGTGATTGGGAAAAATCTTCATGTGAAATCGTCGTATCTGTGGCGGTAATTGCCCTGGCAGCCAACAGATGTGCTTTAAAGTGCTAATGCCGGAGTGCAGAGGGCTCGGATGTTACATGAGGGATGTGGAGCTGAAGTCAGCACATCCAGGCTGATAACAAGTCCAGTGCAAAGTCAGTTAAAAGTCAATCAATGTTGTTTAGGGAAACTTTGACGACTTCAAATGAGTGGAGGGGAGTGGCTCGGAGAAGCATCTCCAGGTAATGATGTGTTGGCTCTGCGGTGGCTCTGAAGTCGCATCCAGAACATTCTAAAGGAGAGGAAATGAAAAAGGGAAGAAGGGGGAACACTTTGGCAGCTACTGAAGGCGTTGCAGAATGGACCTTTTGGTCAATCTTTCCAAAAATCCCCTGGAGAGGCGCTCTTTTGTAGCTTTTATATCACTTCCACCATCGCAAAACGCAGCTCCCGCCTCCATCCATCATCCCATCTTGTCACTGGCTAAACCTCAAACCAGGTTATTTATAGGTCATCCAACTTCAGCTCCGCATGCATCTAAACCTGTATTGATTCGCAGCCCAGCAGAAACACAAGCTCCTGCATTAATGATCGGCCAATGAAAAAGGAAGCACGTGTGTTTGTGTGCACAGTCACGTGTCTGTCTGAAGGATTTAAATACAAGCGAACATCACACTGGCATCCAAACAATCTGCATTTCCCTTACCGAGGTGAAGCTCTTCTTGCCTCGAGGCCCCCTCTCTCCTTAATGAAATGCACAAAACTATCCTCGGGATCTTGTTCCTGAAATCACAAAAAAATTGCAGGATGGTTAATTAAGATTGGAGTCAGGGGAACACCTTGTGGTTGAAGGGTGCAGGTGGGTGGAATACAAACGGAGACGAGGAGACGCATGAACCTACTTATATTGTGAGTTTAGTTCAGTATGTATTGTACAGTTAATGATGATACAGGCAGGTCTCAACAGAAAGTAGGGCTGCGACAAAGAAGTGTGTCCCGTACGGTATAACTGAGACTCTTCCCAGTATGCCAAGATTAAAGTTTAGTCAAGGTACGATCGACAATGATGAGAAATCTTTTCCACACAGAGAATGGTAAGTCAAAAGGCTAAAAATAGACCAGAAATCAAGATTTTAATGGTGAGTGAGCACTGTGTCACAGGAATTGGGTCTCACAAGGATAGTTTGTGCACAAAAAAGTCTCTACAGGGAATAATTCCCTGAGAGCGTTACAGCTGACAGCTATTTTACTTGTTTCCCCTGTTTTGTTAGATTACAGACAAAAACAAGAAAAAACACAGAAAAAAGTATTTATTTACATGTTAACTGTAAAAAGACAAAAAACAAAAATATAAATAATGTGCACAATAAAATCAGTAATTTTATTAAATGGTTGTTGGTTACTTTTTAACATTTGACCATAACATCATACTATTTTTTAAATTTTATTTTAATTAGCAAAAATTGGATTATTTGACAAATTTGATAGTTTATGCATCTTATTTGAGGGGAGAAATGCTGTATTTATAATAAAGGTTGAAAAACTGTGAAAAATAATAATAATTTAACCTGGTGTTTTATAGATTTTCCATGTGTTGTTAGGTTACAGATAATATCTGGTAATGCTACAGAATTCTTTTTTTTTTTAATTATTTAAATGTTGACAAAAAAATCCCCACATGATAAATTCCATACTTCATCATTTTTAATTGTTTTATAAAATTTTACTGTAAAATTACAGTTTTACTGTATTTAAATCAGCTACAAATGTAATTATCTGCTCCTATTTTCACAGTTTTTTAATGTTACAGAATTCCACCATTACACATGTTTTTATCCACCATTGTTGCCAGATCTCCATCATAATCAACTTTAAATTACTTTTTTTTTTCATCCGGTGTACAGTAAAGTTTTCAGAGGATTATAAGACAAACACCCAAAACATGACATTGATTCGTCCATTTAGTTAACCACAAAATCTGAACAACAACCTTTTTGCCTCCTGCAAGGTTAGCTAATAATATAAAAATTAGCCCTGAACACTGATGCTGCTGTAATGTTTGTGAAGAGGTGTATAAGTCACAGGATAATTAATTCACACAGAGCCAGAAGCACGTTGACAAAGTTCAGCCACTAGAAAGTCAGACAGCAGCGGCACAGCTTGGCAGAAGTCAAGAATCACTGCTCATGATTTGCTACAGAATGTGGTTGTTTTTTTCTTTCTACTGTGAAATGGTTGGTTTGCTCAGGGGGTTATGGTGTGATGTTCCTAATGTAGGAGGTGAGGGTAAAAACTCTGTCAGTATCATCTTTTGTAATATTGCTTCCCATTGCTAGAATTTTATAGACAAAAATAATCTTGTAAACAAGCTCCCAAGGTAACAGCAGCACAACATTCATTTCTAAACTAGTTTTCAGCCATATCAGAACGTCTTTATTGGTCATTGACATAAAAATGGTGTCTTGTCAGTTTGTGTGGCCACAGACATCCAGCTCATGACGCTCCACATACACTGACTTGACTGAGTTATGGGGTCAAACACTGTATTACCTCATTTAGCCACAGAAAGCGACTCAGACATTTATCCAAATGGAAATCTTCAAGACTGACACTTTAACACAGCAACGTGAGTCAGACTTATTTAGCTAAATTAGAATTTAGTCATTATTTTCCCACAATCTAGCAAAAAAAAAAAAAATGGATATGTCTTCTCAAGATAAACAGAGGGCACCCTGACAAAACAAACAGTAATTCCTCATCAGCAGTCATTATCTATAACATCCCCACACAAAACAAGCCACAGCAGCACTGCCAGCACCACAGACACATGGTTTATTGAGACATTTATCAAAGGCTACACATTTAGTGGCAACACCATTACGTAAAGCGCAGCATAATAAGCCAACACATCTCCACAGCATGTCATAAAAACACATCATCAGCCCTACTTGTTAGTGATTTTGTGTTGATGAATGGAGCTGGTTCTTGCAGCACGGAACAGAAGTTTTAGTTTGTCTGAGGAGCTTTAGGGAAAGTTTACATCTTATTTTGGTTTCACTCCGATACAAGAGGGTTTATCTTTCTTTAAGATGCTAAAAGACAAGTGTAGTTTACCATGACCTGGATGACTGATAATCTACACAATGTTTCAGTGTGGTTTCCAGAAAAGTCCACGAAGGAAACAACTCCACACCTGCTCATCCAGCAGTCCACTTCCTGTATGCCCGTCCACCCAGTTTAAACTTTTCAATCAGGCCGGAACTGAAGAGAAGTCACCTGAAAACCAATGCTGATATTAACCTCTAAAATTACTCACAGCAACAATTCTGCTGCTCCTTATTTAACACTGTTGTATAAACACACAAAAAGTGTAGAATGTCTTCTTTTATTCCTCTGTTAATATTTTTGGAACACTTCAGTCCACGCTGTGCCTGTTTTCCACATGCAAGCAGCATTCAGGTCATCAAAACATATTTTGTTTTCCATCTAAATGAATTTTTTTAAACGCAAGTTTGTTTACATTTCGTCAGTTCACACATGCTTGTTGCTTTGCGTAATTAGCATGTGCCTGAAACAACAGCAACACCATTTTTTTATTACTTTTGGTTCACACCAGCAGTTACAAGTTTACAATTTAACTTGCATCTGTGTCTGAAATAATGTCAGAAATAATGAAATTGCAATCTCCTCTGGTATTGATGTATGTGTGGTATTGATGTATAGATGTATCACTGTTGTAGACTGACCTAAATGTGCCGTTAGGGCATTTGTAGTACATTTTGTGTGCGTACAGTGATATTTTATAAAATGTCAACTGTGTGGACAAGATACTTATTTTTTTCAATTAGGGGGAAAATATCTGTGTATACACAGATATTTTGTCTATAGATAAATATTAGAGTGTACAAGGCTTCAGTTTAGGCCCCAAAGTTTCTGGGTTAGATTTAGGAAAATGCACCCTTCACAGCAATAAACATAAGATCACAAGCAAACTTCTCCCCTTAAAAAGAGCAGCGGTAATGATACCAGCTGAGAAAATTTGGCTCCAGTCTCATGACATCTATTTCAGGTGTTCGTGGATTTTTATGGGTCTGTCTAACTACACTGCATGTTGAAAAATGATGCTAAACGGTACCCAGTGCATCGAAATGTGACTCCAAGGAGACCTGACAAAGTAGCCACATCTTCTGTGCTGCTCACCTCAACACACCTGTCATTTCTCAACAGCAGGATGAGACTTTATATAAAAAGAAACCAAGAAACACAAGTCAAATCCTTGCTTGTGTATTACAGTTAAACCACAAAGAAAATCTGTCTAATCAAGCGCTCAGTCCAAGACTGAGTGTGTTGGCTGCGCTCATTAGCCGGGACAATCAATCCCGTCTCGTTGCTGTCAAAAGCCTTTCACCTCTGATCAGCTGCTCTCTGAAACCCACTTTCTGGAAAAACCACAGAGACATGTCTCTCCAAGGACAACACAGACGCGGGCTAATTAGCAGCTAATTAGTTCAAACTGCAGGACTGAAAATGTCAACAGCATGTTTAACCACCACATAATGCCGCTGCGCCAAAAACAACAACAAAAGTGGGCGAGCCTGGACTGCAGAGGAGGACGGTGGGAGTCACATGACACCGTTTTCTCATCTCCTCGGTGAGAAGCCAGTCCTGTTTCCTTTCCCCTCCTCTCTCCACCTGTGCGAAGACTGGCAGAATTAATGACCAGCTAAATTTATGAGGCAAAGTTATGAATAATGTTTACGTATTAATCATTCATGGTGGCCAGCCAAGCACACAGACTACTGCTCCCCTGGAAATTACTGGCTCACCCCGACAACATAAATTATCCATCAGATTTCAATCAGCCACCTCAGCGCCGCAAGCTAAAGCCAAACTCTCTCTTGGAAATACACATGCATGCAAAGTCCAGCATCTCCACCCAGCAGGGAACGTTGACGCAACACTGACAGCTCACATGGAGAAGACACTCCTGTGTATTTCTGTACCCAAATTATGCTGCAAAAGTGTGCAACAAGAGCTGTTATTAGGACTTTCCTCAAATTAAGAACACATTTCAAATAAATCCACTTGTTTCCATGCGCTTTCCTCTCAGATGTTTCACTTATCTGCACTTTTAGAGTCATTTTTTGTTATTTTTACTGAAAGATTAGCCCTCTTTCTGTTCACAGTCTCCTGCACTCACCTTCATAATCTTCCCATTTCACCTGTTATGTTATAAAATGTGAAATCATGTGTGTAATGTGTGGAAATATGTAGCTATTGATTGGGGAGGCAGGACTCAGAGACAGTTCCTTTTTAATTTTTATGCCTCTGCTGAGGCATAAAAGCGCCCATCCATCTGTCCTATTCTTATCAACACAATATCTCAGAAACGCCTGGAGGGAATTTCTTCAAATATGGCTCAAATGTTCACCTGGACTCGAGGATAAACTGATTAAAATTGGTTGGTCAAAGGTCAGTGTGACTAGAGCTAGCGTAAGAATATAATCTCCCTCCTGCTGGATTTATGACCATTACTGCCCGCTCAAGCAATTTGTGTGTCCAATCCCACAAACAGTCACACTCGTTCAATATAGAATTATATTGATTTTGTGTCCTCTGTCATCACACAAGGCAAAGACGTAATTTGTAGTCCAAATAAACAAATGCATACCTGTTGGTACTGATGCAACAAAATCACAATTGCCTTCTTAAAGAGTTTGTCATTCTATACATTTCCTGATAGCATCTTGTTTAATATGTACAGGGAGCACACAGCAAGTGTCACCTCAACCCAAAGGTAGCACATTTGAGCTTGTCGTATATCAATGTTTTGCATATTTGTCACAACGAAGACCAATTTTCTTCCATTTTTGTCAGCTGTTTAATTCATCCACATCTCAGACTTGCTTAACTTGCGTTAATCTTCTTTTCAGCTTCATTTGTTGACTCCATCCTACTGGGTGCAGTAAATCCCCGGACCCCGGTTTATTTTTTGACCGCCCGCAGCAAAGCTAAAACTGTCCGCTCCCGCGAGATTTGCAAATGCAATTGCAGTGAACGCCTGGAGGGAATTTCTTACATCTGGAACAAACGTTTGCTTGGACTGAAGGATTAACTGATTAGCTTTAAAGGTCAAAGGTCACTGCATTCTACCCAAACATGCTTTTTGGCCATAAGTCAAGAATTCATATGCTAATTATCCTCAAAAAAGGCCCACTAATGCCTAAAAAGAAAAAAATTAGGACATTTTTTTTAACCCAACAGGTCTGGAAAGACATTGTACATACTAAACCATCACAGATTTGACTAAAGCCCCAGCTGTAGTCGTGAGTGTGTGAGTTTGTAGGAGGAAGAAATGTTATAAAAAGCAAGAATGGGACCCACCATCGTGACAGCACATATTTCTTTCAAATCACGAATCACCCTTAAAAAACAGTGACTTTAATCTGGTGTCTCATTCTTAGTTTGATCAGCCGCTCGACTTATATCTCCATCTCTGTGACATTACAGTGTTTCTAAAATTTGGCAAACTACCAAAAGTCATAAAAAGTCACCAAAACCTGTAATTCTTACACAGATGTTTGAGTGAAAATATAAACAACTTTAAAAACGCCCACTAAATAACCGCAACAGTGAGCTGCCAGATTCTGTCACCTAATGGTGAACAACAGTGGATTTCTTCTCTGCAGAAATCTCTGTTTGATATTTGTCATGTAGGAGGCTGGACAACCACTAGTTGTTATCTACAATTGAACAAAACAGATGAAAACGTATACAACAGTAAATTGTCTATAAAGTTACCATTTTAAACTAATTTAAAAATGTTTGTTTTTGACAGTGTGATATTGTGTGGCTCCCTGTTGTTCTCTAACAACTGTAACCTGTCAGGGAATGGACATGGGACTTTTGCAAGGATCCTGTGGTGTCTGGTACCAGGAAGTTGGCAGCAAATCCATTGCATCTTGCGGGTTGCCAGGTCAGGCCTCCGAAGAGCGCCAGATTGGGATCTGGAGAGTTTGGAGGCCAAGTCAATGCCTTGGGCTCTTTATTGGTTTTGTGGTATATTGGGGCACATTGTCCAGCAGGTGGACGCCATTGCCATCAACATGTGGCCAGGTGGTGTCAGAGGTTTCCCAGCAGAACACTGCACTGTAACAAGATCAGCATGTTTTTCCCATCACCTACACCAGTCAGTGGTTTTAATGTTGTGGCTGGGTGCAGTTTACTTCAAGGTAACATGAAGGCTGCAGGGTACATATGAAAACACTGCAAGAAGCTGTGGAAGGGTTAGAACAACAAACAGGGATGCAAGGGGGAAGACTGGACTCCCTTAAATATCCATCCATCCACCCATTATTTATACACCGTTTAATCCTCACTAGGGTCGCCGGGGGCTGGAGTCTATCCCAGCTGACTTAAGATGAAGGCAGGGGACACCCTGGACAGGTCACCAGTCTATCACAGGGCTACACTTATAGACAGAAAACCAAGCACACTCACATTCACACCTACGGACAATTTAGAATCACCAATTAACCTCAGCATGTTTTTGGACCGTGGGAGGAAGCCAGAGAACCCACGCTGCACGGGGAGAACATGCAAAGTCCACGCAGAAAGATCCCAGATGTCCTAACCAGGATCTTCTAGCTGTGAGGTGAAGGTGCGAACATAAAGTTTTAAAATGATGATGAAAATAAGGAATAGTGCATTTCTTAATTTCTTAATTTCCCATTTTGAGTTTAAACATAAAACGCAAATAGATGCAAATAAAAAGTGTCAGTGTGTTGAAGGTTGTTTGGACTCTATTACTACTGAGAAAAATTTTACACTCTTAAGAGCCTGATAGAATGTTGGAAATAATGTTTACTAGAGAAATATTGAGAAAAAGAAAAAAAAAAACACAGATTGACTCAGATTGATTTTAACATCGAAGCATCTGAATCTTCACCTGTGTGGGACTTAGAGAGAGAGAGAGAGAGAGAGAGAGAGAGAGAACAGTCATAAGGACAAGACAGAACTGTCTGGGTTGAAAATCCTTGCAGTCTTTGCGTTGCCGGTCCAGCGACGCAGCGGCAGAAAGCCAGCATAATAATTAGTTTCACAGGCGCAGTGTGTTTAAGAACGATAAGCGTTGCTCTGGGTGAAGAGGAGTCAGCAGATGAGTGTAGCTGCTTGTTATCTGTGCAGACCAGAGGGAAAAAGGAGCTCAGTGCTGTAATAACTTTGAAAGACAGAGGTGAAAGGGGAGGAGGGATGCTGCAAGTAGCGAACGATAAAGTTAAGATGGGAATCTGCCGCACATATTCACTGCAAATGCTTCTTTTTTAGCTCGCATCAGTACATTTGTAATGACTCTGAAGGCTGTTTATGTAAATGGCGGGAGGACTGTGCGAGCGTGTTGGCCTTTTAAAGTCATTGTGTTTCCACAGCCAGCTGCTTTCATTGTTTGCTGCATTCCCACAAGAATACACAGCCAGAGCCAGAGCTGCAAAAAAATAAATAAATACATTTAAAAAAAAAGGCCAGACAATTGTAGGCAGGCGGCTGTTCTGGTGCTCACACAAGTTAGCATCATCGATACATGCCACAATCATTATTCATGCTGCGTTGCAGTGCCGGAGCTGCTCATGGTGCAGTGCATGTCAGGATGCGCTTGTCGAGTAAGCCTGACCACCGTATGATGCGAGGAAGAGAAGGAGAAGAGAGAAAGCTGAAGTGGCTGCTGGGAAATTGGTCCGAGCTGCATGTTGAGATGATTTTCAAAGGAGTCATTCAACAACAATAGCAGCCGGATACAGCTGATTGGACACATGCTTACAGCTCATTGAGTGTCGCTTCTGTTCTTTAACTTAAAATCTGATATTCTAGTTTCACTATGAACATGTGTTACTGACACATTAGAGTTTACACTGCCAATAAAAAGCAGTTACTGGAAGCTTTCCCCCTTTCACTGCTTTTCCACATTGAATCGTGATCAGTTTAATTTGGGTTTTTTGACAAGAATTTGCAACAAAGACTCTTTCATGTCAAAGTGAGAAATATTTCTTTAAAGTAAGTCAGGTTCTACAATTCTACAATTTCATTTTTCAGACGCTTTTATCCAAAGTGACGTATACCTGAGAGCAGATACAACATAAGCACGGATCGAGTCAGTAGAAAACAATCTGGATAAGTGCCATAGAACAAGTGCAAGTGTGATAGGGCATTGATGCCAATAGCAAGCTGTGTGGGAGGTGATAGGAATTTTTGTTTGTTTGTCTGTTGTTTTTTTTGTTTTTGTCATTTGTTTTCAGTTTGTCAAATGCAAGTGTGTTCAGTAAAGATCTGGGTCTTTAGTCTTTAGTCAGGTAATCAGAAATACAAAATGCAAAATAAGCAACGCATTAATATTCACCTCCCTCCAGTCATTATTCAATGCAGATGAATGCTTTCCTAAGGCTCTGTCTGCATTTGGTCCGTTTGCATGTTTACTATGAAGAGAGACCTTGAAAAGAGAATCTCAGCCATCCACACCTTCATAATTCCTCATAAGAGGAGTTGTAATTTAAGCAGTCACTACCGGACTTTGGAGGAGCTTTGATTTGCACTATTTTATGCACTATTTTTATTTCAATTGCACCAAATATACAATTTGCACGAGTCAAATTGTAAATATACACCACGTCATATCGTCATGTATATTACCATAGTTTTTTTTAGGGATGGACTGATACCTCTTTTTGATTTCCAATACCGATACCAATACTTCAACTTTGAGTATCTGCCGATACCGAT
>NW_007578380.1:50616-96055 GCF_000690725.1 Stegastes partitus | reverse complement strand
AACATACACATCAAATGAAAGCTTAGAGTCTCCTCTTTCCGATGATATAAACCTTTTTGACCTGCAGCAACCACAGCGTTGACACAAAGAGCTTTTTGTAAAGAAAAGCAAAATGTTAAAATCCGAGTTTTCTTACTTTTGAAGGCTCTCTGCAGCTCAAACATCGCTCATTCCTCACCGGCTTGGTCTCATTCTGTCCGGACGGAACCAGTGAACATAATCCAGGAAAATAATTCGGTCCGTAAAACGTATTAGATCCTCAAAGGCACGAATTCTGCAGTAATGTCTTCCCAGCTTGAGATCAGCTCCGGCTGTTTTATTCATTTCTTCTGGCAAAATCAGCCTGAATCTAATTTAGATCGCGCTGAAAGCGCTGCAGTCAGCTAGACGGACGTCTCAGCTTTTGATTGACACCCAGTTTGGCCAATAGGAGGGCTTTGGGGGTGAGTGACAGCCTGAAGAGCCAATGGAGTGTCTCAGACAGTCAATCCGGTCCGCACAAGTTCCACCCTTGTAGATTCGACCAGTCCGGTTGCAGACACTCACTGAAACTATAAACTTGTAGCCAATGAGCAGACGAACACGTGGATGTGTCGGAAGGCAGGATTGTGTGTGTGTGGCGGCATTGGATCGACCAGTTACCACTGTGAAATAAATCAACCGATACCATAATTTCGTGCAGTATCGGCCGGATACCGATACCCAGTATCGGATCGGCGCATCTCTAGTTTTTTTTATATGTACATACAAATATATGAATTCAACAATATGCACTTTATACTCTGCACTATTGCACTTCTTTGCCTTGTACTTGTACATGTGTAATGACAATAAAGTTGAATTTAATCTAATCTAATCTAATCTAATTTGTACCTGCTTTCTATAAAAAGAGTGCACACACAGTAGGACGTTGTAATTTCTCCAGAAATCCTGTGCTTTTCTTGGCATTCCTCAGCAATAATCACTAACATAGTGCTGCAATGTAATCTGTAATCAGCGGCAGTTTCCTCGAGTGTTTCAAGCAGCCAAAGAGCAGACCGGCTCGGCCTTACTGTAGTGTGAACCAAGCTGAGCACACGGACGCAGAAAGTATAAATTGGTCATTCGGAGATGCACCTTTGGCCGCAAATACAGCATTGAGCCTGTGTGGATGGACCAAATCAGCTGTGCATACCTGGATACAGAAATTTGATGTAGACACTGCAACCATTCATCCATTGTATTAATTTCAGAGTCTTTGATTAGCAGCTTACTGGCACTATACCTTCATTTTTCTCTATTATTGTGACTAATAGAAGCACTTTCTCTTGGACTGCACAGTAGAAGTTGACATTTCACACTGACCTTATATACTGGTTTGTCAGCGACTCCTTCTAAGCCTTGAGATGTTGTGGTGTTAATAAGTTCATGATGATAATGACATGTGATGGCAGCATATAGATGTATGGAGAGTGAATCAGGGCAGCGGAGAGGTGCATCATGGGAATTCCTCCAGCAGCATAACCAGTGGAGGGTTCAGTGCCACCTGAGCAGCTCTGCAGTTCTAAGTTTTATCAAAAAGAAAAGCCTTAAACCTGTCCTTTTATTTAGACTACTGAGATAATAAATTCAATGAGAAGGATGATCATTTTCTCGATGGCGTCTGTACAAACTGATTTCGAAGAGTCACCCCTGCTGGCTGTTGGAAAGAATGCTGGTTTAAGGCACTTTTGGCGTCTGGCTTCACTTTTTAGACTTAGCTGAACAGTGGTTTCATATTTAAAACACAGTCTGTGTGTAAACTGCAGTGATCAGCAAAAACAAAGTCGTTGATTTCTTCTCTTTGTGTCACAATGTAATAAATTGCACATCATTTGGTTCATTTTTCTAGAAAAAGTCACAATAAATGCATTAAAGCTTTGTTGCAACAAGTGCAAATAAAGAATTGCCAGTGCAGGGCTCTCACACAATCAACACAGGACTTATTATTTAGAAGACAAGAGGCTGGTTAGCACTAACAAGGACTAAGGTAAAGTCTGTAAAGGTGAGTCTTCAGCCTGCAGCAGCAGATTAGCAGCGAGTGCAGTGTTGTACTGATCCAGGACCACACATCACAGTCCTACAGAAACATCAGACTTCTCCATCAGTCTTCCGTCCTGTTCGAGGTTGAAAAAAACAAACAAGCAAAGTCAGACAGGTGTAAGTGACAAAAGCAGAAATTGCTGCAACACAGAAAGGTGTGAAATTGAAGACGGCACAGAATTTCTTCTGCTTTCCTGTTGGCTTTTCACACTCTGTTGCCAATTCAATAGATACGCCAAGTTAAAATACAAACACCTGTTTGACAAGACATGCGGCTGGAGCTTGTTTTACTTTATCATACAGTAAGAGACAGAAAACCCACAGTAAACAATGAAACAATTAAAAACACATTAGCAGCGCATGACCTAGGAGAAAACACTAGTTATTAATAAGTATTATGCTGCTGTTAAAGAATTTGACGAGCATTTCATGTTAGATCAGGATACTTTTGAACAGGTTGAACACCAGACTGGTGGCACCTTTTAATAGCAGTTTTAAAAGCCTCAGAAAGCACATTAACACCATCCTGGGATTTTAGAGGTGTTTACTGGGCAGAATAATTACAGACTTTAGGCCTGTTGACTGTAATCCTTCAACACAAGCAGGAAAATATTTGGCAAATTCAATATTTCACGAACATCAGACATCATATTAGATTAAAATCAGAATGTACAGAAAGTTGACATATTGTACACAGTTTACTTTTGGTCTGCTATCATCTAAGCTTCTGCAGCCTTGCACTGAATAAATAAAATCAATGACAATACTGACAGAGTGCAAACTTTCCAGCCTGCCATTTGGTCCTTTGTCATCTGAACAAGCCTGTGACTCAAGAGGTTTGATTTGAATTCTTTTCTGTTGAGGCAGTCACCTTGTCAGAGCCATTCTTCTCCCTGGCAGACGGCAAAAGAGCACTCAGCAGGTGTTAGCAGGCTGCACGTTCACCGAGGACACAAAGAGCAAAAAGGCTGCAGTTCTAAGACTTTAGGAATGCATCAGGGTTTCTGCACAGTGTATTGAGTATCAATCGATCTGTCTTTGTCCAGAGACCCGTTATAGATCCAGCCTTGGACCCCCCTTTTCTTTCTGCTTTATGGTCTGATTCTTAAACCACTAATGAGCTCACACTATAGCAGTTTGAAAATCCTCACAGAGTTTGAATTAAGGTTGCATCACACACAACTCACACACCGTTCACATGTATTCTTCTGCAGGATATTTTCAAGATTATAGTGTAAGAAAAATCAGTCAGGGAGCAGAGCAGCAGCTCACGTAATCTCATGTGGTAACAGATAGTAAAAAACTGGAGACTGTGATGCAACAACTTGTTGTAATACTTTACAGTAAAAAAAATAGAAGAATAAGTGTGGATGAGAAAAAGGGTAAAGAGTTTTCGTTTGCTAAATGAACAATAAAATACATTTCCGCTGCAAAGATTAATTAACACTAAACAATAAATTCTCATACTAACCATGATGAAATATTGCATCCTCACCAACTGTTTTTGTTGGAGCTCTACTCTATGAACCACAGTTATATACATGTACTTTTCTCTGTACTCTTTTTTTTAAACAGATTTTCCCCTTATGTTAAATCACAGACAATAATTACGAAAATCACAGAAAAAATTATGCTTATATTTTGTTAACCTGAAAAACAAAAACAGTCCAGAACTGTGAAAAATGTCCACAAATTTGTATTTTATTGATGTTTTCTGTTATTTAAAAGACAAAGTATATTATTAGATATTACGGGTTGAAAAATGGTAAAATGTTATTCTTGAGATTTCCCTTAGCTGGTAAATTACAGATGTCACATGAAATTACTGAAAAAAAATGTACTAATTTACCATGAACATTTACAAAAATGCCAAAACTACAAATAATGTCCACATCAAAAATCTCTATTTTTTCAATTAGTAAATATGTTCTTTACAATGTGTGACTATAAAATTGCAGTTTTACTGCATTTAAATCACTTAAAAATATCATTACTTCACAGATAATTGCAGTTTTTCCACTTTTAAAATGTCACAGAAATCTACTGGTTTAAATTTTTTTTTCTCACTGTTGCTGCCAGAGTATCACTGTCATTTTACTAAATGTTTTTTTACAGCATGTGCCTTGATATTAAATTTAGATCAGGCTTTAATTAGATCTGGATTTCACAGGGAACAGCTTGGTATCCACTCAGCAGAGAGAGGAAAGAAAAACTAAATTCCCTGCTACCAACATGGATTTATTGAAAAATTCAGACACTCTGGAGGCAGCCAGCAAGGCATATAAAAGCCAAAAAAGTAGAAAAGAAGCAAAACGACCCAGAGTCCTCCAGCAGCTGATACTGCAGCAGGTGGATGGGTGGTGTGGATGCCATTGAACCCGAAGTAATTTCAGTGCCACTCTTCTAAATGTCTCATCAAGGGTGCAGCGGCCATGTGCAGCAGCAGTTAATTTAACATCCGCTCTTTATTGTGTTCATCTATCATTGGCTCCCATATTGTTCTTCTTTCTCGGAAACCTTTTCTATTTTATTTAATTTGATTTTAGCCAGTCCAGTTCAGACCCCCTCGCAAACTTCCCTGCAGTGCGCTATTTGCCACTAACTTAATTTCTGATTACTGCGTCTCCTCTTGTTTCTGGAGCGAGTGCTGCTGCTGCTGCTGTTGCTGTTGCTGCAGAAGTTGCTGCTTCTGGCCCAAACAGCAGAGAAAGCAGATTTAGATGCTAAAAACTTTCCAACCAACTTAAATGTGACCGGAAAAATATTACTGGAATGGGAAAGAGCTGTGGGAGGTTCAGGTAATTTTTAGTTTCTGCCAGTAGTAGCGACTGCTTAGTCTAACTTTGGATTTTTAGATTTTAGAGAGATTCCTGTTAAAAAATGTTCTTTCTGTGCATCTTTGATGTCAACACTTTTTCCTCTTTCCTCTGCCATGGCTTTTCTTAAACATGCAGATGTGTTCTCTATGCAGAAATCTGCCCTTGAATATTTGAATAGCCCTGTAATGTACAACTTAGATTTTATGACTTGTTTCGTTCCTGGTTGATTTTTTTTTTTCTTTTTTTTATGTGTGAAAGCATCTGTGTGTAGAATTTGAAATTACCCAAACTTGGCACCCTCTGAGGGTAGAAAGACACTGCTGCATAAAAACTATTTATGTATTCATTTAATCTTTATTTAAATCCTGAGGAATCATTGAGGGCATGCAGTGATGTCGAAGCAGTAACATTTAAAGGTAGCAAAATTAAATTGACCTATAAGTTCAGGTGCAGCAAGCTTCAATGTTTGCTGCAAAAGGTTCCAGCTGTGTGAGGCAGAAAAACAGTTTTTCAGGTCTGGTGTAAGTACGCAGGACTTCAAGCATGAGCAAGTTGCTTGAATGAGTTGAATAATGATTTTGGAGAAAGTTCATTAAAGTTAAGTTATGTATTGCAGTATCATCCCATTCAAGCAATACAAGTAAACACCTAAAAACAACGCCACTGTCTCATATTTCTAGAAAACACAAAGTTAAACTGCCATTACAATTCAAACATGCACGCCCAGTAGCTTTAATATCTACTCACAGTTTCTTCTAATTTCTGATTATTGTCAGCGACATAAAGTCAACAATGTCACGTATGAATGCAGCACAGATTTCATTTGTTCTTATTTTTTATTTTAATGTCTTCAAACTGCACAAGAGAGGCAACCTGTCTTCCTAAGGTACTGAAAGTGTCCGGCTTTGACATCTGATGCAGGTTGGCACTTTGACACATGTCCTTGCTTTGACCTGACTTTCAAGCAAAGGTCATGATGTATTTGTTGGGATTATTTTTAATCCACAAAACAGGAAAAAACCTGAGCACATATTTCATAGATGTGCAGAAACCTGTCTTTTGAATCCACAACACCTCCATCTGTATTAACAAAATGAGCAGCTGAATGAAACCACAATAGAAAACTGCTTCATATTCATGCACGCACATGCCGCGTGCATACATTATGTATGACGGGGTTTGTCTGAAGCAGTGCGTTAACCCTCTGCTCGGCTCTTGGTGAGCAGCAGCAGCACATTTGAAGCTGCTGCAGGATGCGACGTAGTTGGAAAGTGTGATTGGGAAATGTTCTGTGTGGCGGCACAAGGACACAGCTTTCATTCATGTCCGTGTTATTGCTGTCAACAGACAGCAGAGTGGCAGCTGATGTCATCTCTCCTGTCACTCATCAGCCAGTCTGTCAGCTTCATGCCTCCACAGCTGCAGCACGTGGCTCTAAACACTGTTGTCTCTTATTTTTCCGACCAACTCTCTTGTCAAACCAGCTCTGGGCTTTACGGTATACAGAACACCAGCATATGAAGGGATGGGTGTTTTATTATGAATACTAATCAGTGCGTTTATATTTTCACATGTTCTGGGGACATGGCTTGAGGGTCCAGACTGAAATATCTCAGCAGGGACATTTTGTCAGACATTCGTAGTCTCCAGAGGATGAATCCAACCAACCCTGATGATCTTGTCTCAAGATCTACTGGACACAATTCCAGAAATTTGCATTAATGGTTCCAGCAGAGGGCTGCAAGGTGGCGTAGTTGGTTAGCACTGTTGCCTCGCAGCAAGAAGGTTGTCGGTTCACGTCCCAGTGGGGGCACCGGGATCTTTATGCGTGGAGTTTGCATGTTCTCCCCGTGCAGCGTGGGTTCTCTCCGGGTTCTCCGGCTTCCTCCCACACAATCCAAAAGCATGTTGAGGTTAATTGGTGATTCTAAATTGTCCGTAGGTGTGAATGTGAGTGTGCTTGGTTGTCTGTCTCTAAGTGTAGCCCTGTGATAGACTGGTGACCTGTCCAGGGTGTCCCCTGCCTTCGCCCTAAGTCGGCTGGGATAGAGTCCAGCCCCCCACGACCCTCGTGAGGATTAAGCGGTGTATAGATGATGGATGGATGGATGGTTCCAGCAGAATAAATCACTCTTTGCACCCAGGTGCTGGAATCAGGCCCCATCTTTTAATAAAATGCAACCCACTGCCCTTTTTTAAGTAATCTGCATTTTACAGATATTTTCTGTTATTTAAAAAGAAAAATTATGAATATTAAGGATGGAAAATGATAAATAATTTTGTAACTTTTATTTTTTAGATTTTCCCTGAGTTGTTAAATTACAGATAATATTGTATACAATTGTTGAAAAAATGTAGTAATGTACAACACTTTTAAAAATGCCCAAACTGTACAAAATGTCCACATCAAAAATCTGTATTTTACAGACATTTGCTGTAATTTAAAAGAAAAAATATTAATATTTAAGACTAAAAAATGGGAAATAATTTTTTAACTAATGTTTTGTTTTGTTTTGTTTTGATTTGGTTTTTCCCTGAGCTGTTAAATTACAAATAATAATCAAATAAAATTACTGGAGACATTTACAACATTTTTAAAAATGCCAAAAGTGTACATAAAGTCTACATCAAAAATTGGTATTTTACCAATATCAACTGTTTCTTTATAACTGTCAAGCAAATTTGAAGTATTTCACCTTTTTTTTTCCTTTTTTTAAAGAACATGCAAGTTAGGCTTGTTCCTATTAGCTGCTACTAGCTATCATCACAAGGTGGCGCTATAGGCTACATGTCCATAATAAATAGAGTGGAAGAAGTAAAAAAAGAAAAAGATCTGTTTGCCAGATAACAAACAACAAAGTTGAAGAAGAAACAACACAAATTTGACCCTCCAGAAAAATAAAGCAAATTTGTTTAAGTAGTTTCTTTTATTTTTGTTTTTAAAAACTCACCTTTGACCTGGAAATGGTCTTTTCTCTAAGCAAAGTCGGTACAGAGTGATTTTCCTGCTAGTTATGTAGAAGTATTGTAGTTTGTGACTGATATGCATCCAAACCTGCTGTGAACTTTGCATGAACTTTATAAACAATGTGATAGGAACAATCAATTTAAGGTGTAAAGAATTAATTTCCAGATGCAAAGTGTCCTGAATTTAGTGTGTCGAATTAGGAAGAAGTAATCATGGCTGTTCTATTTTCTCTTTCAGTTTAAGGTCAGACCATTTCTATTTAATACATCTTCCTGCTCCACATCTTTCACTGCAGTTGCGGTGTGTGTCAGACTTTGTCCACCGAACAATACATGGAACCTGGTGGGAAACAAACACCAGTGGAGGAGAAAGCAAAGCAGAGCCTCAGAACAGCAGCAGAAACTCTCACACTGAGCAGATATGAAATAAGTGCACATAAATTAGGTAAATAAAATGCTTTGTTTTCGTAGTACTTGCTTGTTTGGGGGGCATAGGCTGAACACTTTGCATATTCCTGGTGCAGTCCAGCAGTGTGGAAGGTCACTCTCAGGTCCGTGTATAATCACAGTGAGGGCTAGCAGTTTTAAAGGTAGGGACTCACATGCAACAAGATCCATGTACAACCAAACTGGTCTCCAAAACATAAAACAGAGGCTCTTGGATTACAAACACCCAGAGGGAGTGTGTTTTAATTCACTGCCTATTGTGCCATTATATATGAAAATAGCAGGTAACTGTTTGCTTTGATACTGATGCCGTGGTCAAAATCTTTAATATCGCACCTACAAGAAAAGGTATTTTATGCACAGCATGTTATATAATTGATGGGAAGGATGTTAAAACTAAGTTCAAGTAGAAATCTACCATTTTTTAAAAATGAGGGTCCATGGGTGTTCAAATGGGCTTTACAGTTGCCGAGCAGTTACTGAATGAATGGTCTGACTGACCACATGTGAATTGTGGGTATTAACCCTTTATCAAGCAAGGAACCATATGTGGTAACTTCCACTGACTTTAAAAATGGCAAGGGACAGAATCATGTGACTTCATCCAGCCAATCAGCAAAGTGTGGCCTCTGACCAATCACGAGTCGTCCAGAGTGATATTTTGACACAAGTGTCATAAGTTGCAGAAGTCTAACTTGTGATTTGGAAATAAATGTTCCTTCATCTTCACATGTGTATTTTTCACAATCCACATATTTGGATTTTTTGTTTATTTTGTTGATAGGTGAGGAAATGTATATGGTAACTGCTTTGACTTTGATTTTCAGCCTAAATCTACAAGTTTTTTAAAAAGTCAAAAAAAGAAAAATTGTCCCCTTGTATCCACCATTAACAAACCAGGGTTGAAATTTTAAATTTCCAAGTATTTCAATGAGTGCCTTATAAAGTGAAGCTGCCATTGGTCACATATTTCACACAGCTTTATCCTCCCCTCTTCCACTGTTAACAACAACAGCATCTGCACTGCAGCCTACCACACTGCAAATGTCAATTTTTGTCAAGCATTTAAATCGTTCAGAAGAGAAGTTCGCTAGCTTTTTCGATGAATTAGTAATGTTAGAGACAGTGCTTGTCTCCCTGCAAATGTTTCACCAAAACATTTCCCCTGTCACTATTTTTTGGGGGGCATTATTGCTGCATTCTGGATTTAAATACTCATAAAGTCATGACGTTTTTTGGTTCCCTGGAGCAAAATAATAACGAGGTGCAGTCAGACCATTCTGCAGCACATAATGTTAGACTACTGAATACATTTGGGAATGGTTTTACAGGTTTAAAAAAATGTATACGGTTTAACAGTGCATAACCACAGTATTGCCTTTTTTATAACAACAGCATCATATTGCTTTGATCTTAGAATTTTTCAGTTTATGCTCACTAGCTAGTTAAAAATTCTCTAACAGATGTAGTTTGACTTATTTAAAAATTTAAAAACCTGGCTAACAGCACTGCTACACGTCATTTTTTGTTGGGATGGGAATGAAAATTGACAAGTTGTGGTATGAAATTTGGTGTTTGCTGCCATCTAACATTTGGCATGACAGTATATTTCTCTAAATGTTAAACTAATCCTTTAGCTAGTCATGAGATTAACGGATACACCAGATAAAGAGATACAGAGTAAAGGATTCTTTAGACTTTGCTTTCAACATTTCAGCTTGTCATTCTTTCCTGTTGTTCCTTCAGCATTATGCACATTTTAATGATCTGCCAGGAGATGCTGCAAATCAATCGCTGCATGCTGACATAATTTCTTGTAATGAGATTGATAATTGAATGTACAGAGGTCTCTCCTCTTTTTACAGGCACGTAACAGTATTTCATCACAGATTCTGAGTAAAAATGATTGTGTTTACGCATTACAAACAGTTTGGTTTGGCCATACGCTCAGGAATGATGAGCATGAGTTTAGAGCTGATTACGTTGGGCGGCTTGAGGTCACACTAAGAATCTGTTAGCATAATTACGCACTAATGTTTTGTTTTCTGTCTTCAGTCACACCCAAGGTTCCCTCTAAGCTGCGCGCTTGCACTGCTTGCACATCCTCAGTGCACAAGAAAATCTATGCAGCGCATGAAATAAAGTCCAACAAACTGTAAACAATTAGACCAATACCATCTGTACCATCTTGCAATGTAACTCAGTGAGTGACAGGTGTCCAGCCAATGATACGATACGGTTCACTTACACTACGCAGCCAATCATGGCGTTGACAGTGCTTGTGTACGTGCCCTGCTCATACGCGCTGTGCAGGTTACTTAAGTAGCAAAATGTTATGTCTGAAAGGTGTATATGTCTCATTTCTTCCAGAGCAGGACCCTCATCCAGACCACAACTTGACCCTCACCCAGGCCAAAGCAGGACTCTCACATATAACATACTACACATTTCATGAACAACATGGTTTTTGTCTTTTTCATTTTAAGTGGGCAAAAGCACTTATATTAAAAGTAAAATAATGGAAATTGCTGCTGCAATTTGATTCTTTTCATAAGCCATGTAACTTGCTATGATCCCAGGTTTTGAACAGGTGTGATACTGGTGTGTGGCCACAGCGTGCACATCTGATGTTGCTCACAGTGCGTCCTCAGTATTCTCAGGGAGCTTGTGTGTATGCCCAGACACATGAAAAATTAGAGGGAACATTCGTCACACCTCTGCTTTCCTTCTTCTCTTTCCTGACAAGACATAATTTCTGCTCTTTTGGCGTTTGTTGTGTCACCAATGAAAAATTTTAAATGCATTTGTTTTCAGTCGGCTTCTCTATGTTCAGAGCAGACATCGTCCGCAGTGCAGAGATCAGCGAACATAATGAGAGTGATGGTCTTGTTTGCTTTCTGTGTTTGTACTCGTGGTTCAAGATTTCATGTGGTTATCATTTATTCATTGAAATCTTTTAATTAAAAAGCTGCATATGGCTCCAATTAAAACATGTAGCACTGTGTCTAGCATGTATTTCTGCAGAAACTGGACAGTCTTGCCAGCTGTTTGGCCCCTCTTTTAGAAAGACTTGCCATCTGTCAGCCTTTATTAGCTTGTTTATGATCGTGTTCAGCGCTACCAAATGTCAGACTTATTAACACAGCCAAGACGAACCAAGGCCTCTGATATGAGTCGCCAAAAGTTGATGCAAACAAAGGATGATGGCGCTCTCAAGGGCCCATCGCGCCTAAGTGTTTCCATTTGTTGTGCAGTCCTCCAGGTGTGAGGACCGACCGGACGATGCTTTCACAGATACTTGCGGCACTATTCAAGGTTTACTGTCTACACCCAGCTCTTACTTTTTGCTGCTTCACTGCCTACAAAGGTGCTGAGTGGTGGAGTGGCACTTCTGGAGGCAGCCGAGCAGCAGAAATGCCTGGCCTCTGTACGTATTAGTATCCATTTAACATAGTCCACACAATCTGAGATAAAAGCAAATTGCAGTCGTCTTCTCACTGTTTTCAGTGTGCCGTTTTAGAATGTTATATAGCATTATTATTTGTTGCCATTTTTTTTCAGGTATTCAGGCAGAGAAAGCTTTACTGTGTTTATATTATCCACATCATTTGCACATTTGGTTTCTAGACCTGTCAGTCACAAAATAAAAACACCACAATTAAACTTTGGAGAAAGTTTACGGGAATAGTTCCATAATCTGCCCTTTTAGCTTCCATTAAAACAGAGTGCAGCAAAACAAAACAAATAGTAGCTACTGAGTACAACTTCAGTTCTAGGAGCACATAGTTTTGAAGAATTAGAAGTGTTTTGAACAGCTCATCAAACCACACATCACAGCCAGCCTTCCTGCATCGCTTGACCCCCTTCAGTTCGCTTATCGTCTCAACCGCTCCACAAAGGATGCAATATCCACCACCTTGCACTTAGTCATCACCCACCTGGAAAATAAAGACACCTACATTAGAATCCTGTACATTGATTTCAGCTCAGCGTTTAATACTGTCGTCCCCCAGAGACGAATAGCGAAACTCCTCCTACTCAGCCTGGATACTGCCACATGTCTCTGGGTCCTGGACTTTCTGATAGAAAGACCCCGGTCTGTCCGAGTCGGAAAGAACATCTCCAACTCCATCATGCTGAGCACTGGATCTCCTCAAGGCTTGGTGCTCAGTCCACTGTTGTTTACACTACTAACACATGGTTGTGCAGTCACACATGAGGGGATCCAGATCATCAAGTTTGCTAATGATACAGCAGTAGTGGAACTCATTCACGAAAACAAAGAATCAATTTACAGAGATAAAGTGAAACACCTAGAGGGCTGGTGCAGCAAGAACAACCTGCTGCTCAATGTGGACAAAACGAAGGAGATGATCATCGAATTCTGAAGGTCATGTCCTGAGCATGCTCCCCTCAGCATCAGCGGCTGCACAGTGGAGAGAGTGGAGAACATCAAGTTCCTCGGAGTGCAGATCTCGCAGGACCTGAGTGGCATAAGACCACTGCGGTGATCATCAAACGGTCCCAGCAGAGACTGCATTTCCTGAGG
Organism: Stegastes partitus; assembly: GCF_000690725.1. Taxonomy (NCBI): domain Eukaryota; kingdom Metazoa; phylum Chordata; class Actinopteri; family Pomacentridae; genus Stegastes; species Stegastes partitus. The sequence goes on along the minus strand of NW_007578380.1, from coordinate 83,212 downwards.
AAGCTGAAGCAAGCCTCTCTCCCTGCCAGCATCCTCAGGACTTTTTACAGGGGTGTATCGGAGAGCGTTCTGACATACTGCATCTCAACATGGTACTCCAGCCGCAGTATGTCTGACAGAAAAGCCCTGCAGAGGATAGTTAGAGGAGCTGAGAGGGTCATTGGAGTTTCCCTTGACTCTGTCCAAGAACGTTTCCAGAGCCGCTGCAGGAGCAGGGCACTGAACATTGTCAGGGACTCCTCACACCCTCTCCATAAACTGTTTGAGCTGCTACCATCAGGCAAACATTTCCGGTGCATTAAAGGAAGAACCTCCAGAATGATCAACAGCTTCATTTCACAAGCTGTCAGAATGCTGAACTGCTGATCCAGATGTGCAAACACTTGTTTATTTAAATTGCTTTAAGTTGTTGGATCCTGAAGAAATGCTATTTTATCTTGCCTGTACTACTGTGTATGTACAGCAAAATGACAATAAACTTGATTTGATTTGATTTGACATAAGAAATATAACAATGGAGGTTTGCCATGCTAGCTTATGTAACAGGTAATCGCCGTGGTTCAAAAAAGAAAAAAACTTTTTAATCCTACTTACCATGAAGCATGGACCAGGAAGTCGCAAGGATTCCTTTCCACCATTTATTTCCGTGGCAGCCAAACATCATTGTGGAGGACAATTTGAACACACATGTAGATCATCGTCCGTCTACTGAGTGTCATCTGTCTACTATGGAGCTTCATGCTACTTCAAAGGATGTGAACCAAACCTAAAATTTAAAATACAAATTTAAAAAAACCTATGAAACTTATATTAAGAGGTGAAAAAACATAAAACTACTGCTATACATCTGTCTCCTATGAACAAAATAACTACATAAGCACAGTTTCACACTACTTCAAAGGGCACGAAATGAACCACAAAGTTAAAATGAAAACATCCATAAAACTTATATTAACAGTTAAAAACCCGCAAAACTACAAGATATCATACGATGACAAACACAGAGCACAAAGTACTGAAGGCTACAACTTAAAATAAAATGTATGAAAAACCTAAAAATAGCAGTAAATTAAATAAAAGCTCAATGATGTCAAATCCATCCATCCATCATCTATATTTGCTTAATCCTCACTAGGGTCACGGGGGGGCTGGAGCCTATCCCAACTTAGGGTGAAGACAGGGGACACCCTGGACAGGTCGCCAGTCCATCGCAGGGCTACACTTAGAGACAGACAACCAAGCACACTCACATTCACAGCAACAGACAATTTAGAATCACCAATTAACCTCAATATGTTTTTGGACTGTGTGGGAGGAAGCCGGAGAACCCGGAGAGAACCCACGCTGCACGGGGAGGAAATGCAACCTCCATGCAGAGAGATCCCGGTGTCCCCACCGGGACACGAACCGGCGACCTTCTTGCTGCGAGGCAACAGTGCTAACGCCACCTTGCAGCCCTGTAATGTCATTCCATTTTATATTTTGTTATTGTGATCTTAATTTAATCTTTAGTTAACCAGGTAGTCAAGATAATAGGAAAGCATTCATAATCAGATAAGAATACAATCAGCAAACAATTGCCACAGGTACCAATAAAACAATTAGTCCTTCAACAAATAAACAAAAAAACCCATCAGATAATAAGGTTTTAATCTCCACAGAATATGAATGACTGTGGTTCGAGGGTGGTTTTCAGGTCATTTGATTTTAAAGGTGTGTAGAACCTAAAACCAGTCAAGGTTTGTGAGTGCATAAAGAATATCAGTTTACAAGTGAGTTTTTAGGGGTGAGGGATGGTGAGAGGAAAGGTGTTTTGACAGTGTAAACAGATGCTGGTCTCTTTTATGTGCTCTACACAAGTCTACACCAATCAGCCACAACATTTAAACCATCCATTTAATATTGTGTAGGTCTAACCTGTTGTTTCTGTCAATCCTTTGGGTCCTGTGGGTCACCGAATGAGGCCTCTATGGATCGGGCTCATTCCGTTACATCCCATGGGTGCTGTATTACTTTGGGATCTGGGGAAGTTGGAGGCCATGTCAACACTCTGGGCTCATTGTCATGTTCCTCGAGCCTTTCTTGGGCAGTCTTTGAGGCTTGGCGGGACACATTATCCTGCTAGTGGAGGACTGTTGCCATAGTGTGGTGTGCTTGATCTAACACAATGTTTATCTGGGTAGTAGGTGTAAAAGCAACATGCACATGAACACCAGGGCCCAAATTTTCCCAAGTCAAGGATTCAAGGATCAAATCAATTTAGTTATAAAGCACTTTTAAAGCAACTGGAATTGAACTAGTGCTGTAGAGTTATAAACACCAGCACCTCACACGATGGCTTTAAGACTAATCTGAATCAAATCACAATAAAGTAAAGAAATAGGGGTCAAGCTCGATTTGGATGGAATGTGAAAGAGAAGAGGGGAATCCTAAGTCGTGACTTAAAAGTCTTTAAAATCTCAGCAGTTCTTACATGAAGAGGCAATCTGTTCCATAGATTTGGAGCAGCTACTGCAAAGGCTCGATCGCCTCTCATGTCTGGATCTTGGAACATCTAAGAGCATCTGGTTGGTTGGTTGGTTGGTTGTTGGTTGGTTAGTTGCTCTCACTGGGATATGATAATATGAGTTCTGCTAAACAAGGAGGTGCCAGTCCATTTAAAACCTTTAAAACAAACATTAAAATCTCAAAATCAATGCAGCAGAACATTGCACTGTAACAAGATGATCTATGATATCGACTTAATTTCGATGTCAGCGATATTTTCCTTTTGTCTTTTCTTTTCTCCATCTTTTGCTTCCATTTCTTCTTCCTAATTTAGTCTCATGATCAGTACAAGATGATTTTTGTGTGTTCAGGGGTTCTGCAGGTTTCAACAAGTTTAATGTAAGACTTTTTTGAGACCAATACACTTTAAGACCGATTACACTTCCATACTAGGCACCCTGGTGGCAGTGGCCTCTCCAAGCAAGATAGTACACTCCACTACGCCACAAAAACAGCTCTAGATTTGTCTTGAGGAACAAAAACCCCAAAACCTGCTGAAATAACCCCGATGCCAGTTTGATTAAACATCCACAGGAGCAGGCCCGGAGTCCCACCGGACCCAAAATATCTGCTGCCAACCTCCCGGTGCCAAACACCCCAGGACAAGAACTTAATCTTCATCAGATGGTGTCTTTTTTTTTGTTTTGTTTTGTTTTGTTTTACCAGTCTGCTAAATGATGGATAAGTGAACGAAAATGTAATTGTGTTAACTTACTGTCTCTTTTCTCCCATTTAGGCTCTTTCACTGCTACTACCATTAAGGATAAATGTGCGTTGTCACACATTATTTCTACTCATGCTGCATTAAATTGGAGACTCTGCTCATTTTTTACCTGTTGCTATGGTGAATCACAGTGTCAGAGCACTGGAAAAGTCTCCTTTCAGTGTGAATTAATGCAAAGGGCTGCTGCTTAGAAGGTGTAATATTGATGTAGGAAGAAGAAAACGTCTGTAAAACTAGTGATTCAGCCAACAGTGATTTAAAACTGAAGATTAAAACAAACTTTTGCTTTGGAGGCCTTCACACTGAGACCCTTCACTGCTATACCAATCCCTTGTTGAGGCCCAGTGTAGAAAATTCTTATTAAAGAATCTGTTTAAAGAACAATGAAATGTTGAAGGGAAAGCTTTACTGCTGGTCAGTTCACATTTATTTGTGTTTAATTCAGAGAGAAATCCAGTTCCCAGGCTCTTTAGTTCACCAATCTTAATTAACAGTGGGGAGATAACAAGGAGTGAGTTGCAAATGTGGCCTCGGACTGGTGATTCATCCATAATGCGCATTAGAATAATTCCCTTTTCACAAAAATGACATATTTCAGCTGATTGCCTTTTGCACTGCCAACCCTTCATTAGTCCTGAAATACAAATGAAAACACCGCTCCACAGTAGGAAGGTTTTGGCCAGAAAATTGTAACGGATGAATAAAATGTGCAGATATATTCAATTGCTTCATATGAGGTCACTTCTATTTGCCTATTTTACAGGTCTCACACCTTTCCAGAAAAAATAAATGATTCTCATCTTCCTTCTCCCCCTCATGCACCAAACAAAGTTCATCCTATTACCGGCTTTACTTTTGACCTTTTTTTTAAACTAATACAAATTCAGTGTGACTGAGAACACAAAGCTTCTACTGCCATCTCTACAGCTTAAAAGGTACAGAAGACAACGACAGCTCCCCAACTCCCCAAATAATACAGACATGTCTAACTGTCTGAAATTTAAATGTCTGAACTCTGTGCAGTTTCTTGATGTTTTCCTGCTCCTGTTACATTTTAACTCACTGTGGGATCATTTTTCTCCACAATATAAAGTCCTGCACTTCTGTAGAAACAGCACCACTGTGATTAGAAGGAGAGAGAACTAAAAATGTTGCTTGTGCAGTATGACACAATTACAATGCCATAGGTTATAACAAGAAAAAATGCAACTTTCATTAATGTTATTTTTTATTTTATGAAAACAACAACAAATGGTAAAATGTACACAGTTTTTCCAAGTGCATTTTAAAGTTCCAAAAAATAAAATTAAGAAAATGGTAACAAACCAGACAAAAAAACTCCCTGAATTTTTGTCATGTGACTGTTGGTCGCTGCTGAGTCAATAATGCCATGTTAGTTGTGCTAAGGAGCACTGAATTTTTTGTTTTTTTACAGAATTTGATTAATACAAAGAGTTAATTTTTGGTGGAAATTTAAACAAGATATGGCAAATGAAGTAACTTTATTGAAATATCCAAATTTTAAGGTTAGATTAGTTTAAGCTTTCTAACAGAATGACACATGACACATGATTAGTTGAAAGGAAAGCTGATAATCTGAGGATTCTTTCTGTCTTTCAGTTTCTGACTCTGATAAATGGTGTCATTTTGCCTTTTTAAAAAAAAAAAAAAAAAGATAACATGAATTTCAAAACTTGCATCTGGTTTTGTGATTCAGACGGTTAAAGTAATTGGCACACTGAAGCATTAATGGTTTACCTGGCAATTTTGGGACATTAGCATCCGTGGTAATTGATAGTGAAGGACATAATTTTGGAACACAGTGATTATATTAACAGATTTATGGTGTTTGAATGAACCACTGGGAAAAAAAGATTTGACTCATTGCCTGTATATTTAGACAGAGTTGGACTCAGAAGCGGCCCTTGACATTTATTTTATCCTGAGTAGTTCACCACAACCAATCAGCAGAGAGTCCATCACAATCACCCAGTGGACAAACATACAAACACAATAGCTCTTAATAGCACCTCAAAGAATAATGGATGACCACAGTGGGCTACTGTAACACCAGTACAGAGCTATTTTAAGGGCAAGCGAAGAGTTTGTTGCCAGCAGTGAGGATACTATAGGTTCAGGATACTGTATTGTGCTTTCAGTGTATCATGATGAATGTGTCTATTTGAACAGGTTGTATTATTTGTTTCAACACAAGAAAAAAGTCAGATAATATAACTGCATGTTTGATCACATTAAAGTTGAAGGATTTGCTCTTAAGCGTTATTCTCATGAGTACTGCAGGTCTTTAAACAAACCTGGCACTGACTGTACACATTTGTACTTTTGTGAAGTGCAATGGAGCAATAAATATTATTTAATCCAAAAAATATCCTATAAAATTTAGCATAAAACGAGTACAGTACATTTTTGGTTTGTTGCTAACATACAGACCTTTACTCTTGGTCTGCATATTGCTGGCTTATAAACAGTTTAGCTGCTGAACAAACAAGAATAGCAAACTTTCAGTGTCCTTTGCAACATCACAAGCAAAGTCCCTCTACACATGTTTTATACTATCTTATCATTAAGGCTACCACAATTAGTCAACATCATGCATGCGGAGGTGAGCTCATGCAAAGCTTCTGAGCATATTTGATTTGATTTTCTGGTGTGCAGTGACTGCTCTGAGATCTAAACCGCTCGCTCTTGAGACAGGAATTTAAAATAACTTAACACAGGACACTGAATTTAGCTGTTTTATCTCACAGCGGGGCCCCACCATCAGCCTGATCCATCCCAAAGCTCATTTTTTCTGGTTTTAGAGAATTGCAGCACTTTAATCAACAAATCTCTAACAAGAGAAGGAACAAGACTGCAGTGTGAATCATTACAAGGGTGAAAACACATGAGTATTCATGCTGAGACCGTTCAAGTGCTGGTAAAGAGAGCTGATGGTTTCTGTATATAACACATCTAATCAGATAAGCAAAGTAGGTTAACTAAGCCTCGAATGCCCACACTGCATTAAAACATAAAACTCTTCATGAATGGTGGTAGCAGGACTGACTGTTATGTGTTGATCATCAGATAGACGCATGAATTATTACAGCATGGACCTGCAGCTAGGAAATAAATTTAGAATGATAGTTACACACTGTAATGGCGACAAACAGTTGCACAAAGGTGATTATGAGCGAGTGTGTACATGCATCATGTAATCCATAATGCATTGCAGCCTCAAGGCTCTCCACAGATAGTATCTGGAGCTCACCAGAGGCCGGAAATGTAAAAAATAACATCAAAACCCACTAAGCACATTCAGTCAGAGAGTGACTCATCGAGAACTGAGACCTATCACACTGATATAAACGAGTGGAGGGGCACGGAGACCCCATGCTAATATCCTCCAGCGACATCTCTCCGAGCGGAGCTGTCGAGAATGACAAGCCCCTCGCAGAGTGGGCTCGGGTGTCAGTGGGGGGTCCTGTCTTGACCAAACACACGCTTGTGGAAAAAGCTGCACTCAGTCAGCAAGACAGATGCTGTTTTGATGTGGGTGGCCCTTTTGAACATGAACAGTTTGGGGTTTTTCTGATGCCTTTCAGTGTGTGCAGTGTAGCATGACAGCACACACACACACTGCCTGTCTAATGTGGCAGCATCAGCAGTGAATGATCTCGAGGATTTGCCGTACGGCCGCGGGCAAACGGGCCGAGGTCAACTACCTTCTGACTTCAGCTGGTGATCCAGGAAGAGCGACTTGGATGATAAAAACAATCAAGCTTGTTGTCATAGCCTGGGGAACCAAAGCCATAGACAGGCAAAAGTGTCGTAATGTAAACGAAACCAAATCAGTGTTTTGCACAAGAGCGTAAGAGCATAATTCCTACTGTGGTTAGAAGTTAGAGTTAGCCATAAATATTCATGGAAAAATCAAATCAAATCAAGTTTATTGTCATTTTGCTGTACATACACAGTAGTACAGGCAGGATCCAATAACTTAAAGTAATTTAAATAAACAAGTGTTTGCATATCTAGATTAGCAGTTCAGCATTCTGACAGCTTGTGGAATGAAGCTGTTGATCATTCTGGAGGTTCTTCCTAATGCGCCGTAAATGTTTGCCTGATGGTAGCAGTTCAAACAGCTTATGGAGAGGGTGTGAGGAGCCCCTGTCTGACATACTGCAGCTGGAGTACCATGTTGAGATGCAGTATGTCAGAACACTCTCCACCACACCTCTGTAAAAAGTCCTGAGGATGCTGGCAGGGAGAGAGGCTTGTTTCAGCTTCCTCAGGAAATGCAGTCTCTGCTGGGACCGTTTGATGATCCCTGCAGTGTTCTTATGCCACTCAGGTCCTGCGAGATCTGCACTCCGAGGAATGTGATGTTCTCCATTCTCTCCACTGTGTAGCCGCTGATGCTGAGGGGAGCATGCTCAGGACATGACCTTCGGAATTCAATGATCATCTCACAGTCGTGTTAGTAGTGTAAACAACAGTGGACTGAGTACACAGCCTTGAGGAGATCCTGTGCTCAGTGTGATGGAGTTGGAGATGTTCTTTCCAACTTGGACAGACTGGGATCTTTCGGTCAGAAAGTCTAGGACCCAGAGACATGTGGTCTTATCCAGTCCGAGTAGGAGGAGTTTCGCGATTAGTCTCTGGGGGATGACAGTATTAAATGCTGAGCTGAAATCAATGTACAGGATTCTAGTGTAGGTGTCTTTATTTTCCAGGTGGGTGATGACTAAGTGCAAGGTGGTGGATATTGCATCCTTTGTGGAGCGGTTGAGATGATAAGCGAACTGAAGGGGGTCAAGCGATGCAGGAAGGCTGGCTGTGATGTGTGGTTTGATGAGCCGTTCAAATCGGTGCAATGGGGCAATAGTCATTCCGACAGGCGACAACTGATTTATTTGCCACTGGAACTATGGTGGATGCCTTGAAACATCTGGGGACAATGGCCTGACTGAGGGAGATGCTGAAAATGTCAGTCAGCACATCTGCCAGCTCATCAGCGCATACTCTGAGCACACGTCAAGGGATGTTTTCCGGTTCTGTCGCTTTTCGTGGGTTGACCCTGGCTAGGGTCCTCCGTGTGTCTGCTGCGGTAATGGTGAAAGCTGGCCTGACAGATGAAGGAGAAGGACTAGCCGTCTCTCTGATTGTCGGGTTCAATGCTTTAAAGCGTGCAAAGAAGGTGTTGAGCCTGTCTGGAAGAGAAGTGTCATCGTCGTCAACCCCCTGCCTGGTCTTGTAATCCATCGATCCATCTTCTTCCGCTTATCCGGAGTTGGGTCGCGGAGGCAGCAGCCTTAGCAAAGCCGCCCAGACTTCCCGATCCGCACACACCTCCTCCAGCTCTTCCAGGGGGACCCCTAGGCGTTCCCAGGCCAGTCGAGAGACATAATCTCTCCAGCGTGTCCTGGGTCTTCCCCGAGGCCTCCTCCCGGTGGGACGCGCCCAGAACACCTCCCCAGGGAGGCGTCCAGGAGACATCCAGAAAAGATGCCCGAGCCACCTCAACTGGCTCCCCGATGTGGAGGTGCAGCAGCTCTACTCCGAGCTCCTCCCACGTGACTCCTCACCCTATCTCTAAGGGAGCGCCCAGCCACCCTGTGGAGGAAACTCATTTCAGCCGCTTGTGTCCGCGATCGTGTTCTTTTGGTCATTACCCAGATCTCAAACCGCCCCAGTGCACGCTGAAGGTACTGTTTTGATGGAGCCAACAGTACAACATCATCTTCAATCAGCAGAGATAAAATTCTGTGGTTCCCAAACCGAACCCCTTCGTCCCCCTGGCTGCGCCGAGAAATTCTGTCCATAAAAATAATGAACAGAACCGGTGACAGAGGGGAGCCTTGGCAGAGGCCAACGCACACTGGGAACAGGTCTGACTTACTACCGGCAATGCGAACCATCTCTCCTGCTGCAAGCTGGGGGGCAATGAGCAGGCCCACTCCAGCCCGCCGCCTCTCCCTGCGGGCAACGCCAGAGAAATGGAGCATCCAGCCTCTCTCCAGGAGTTGGGTTCCAGAGCCCAGGCTGTGCGTGGAGGTGAGGTCGACTATATCTATCCGATATCGCTCAACCTCAGGCTCAGCTCAGGCTCCTTCCCCCCCAGCGAGGTGATGTTCCACGTCCCAACAACCAGAGGCTGTGTATGTGGACCAGGCTGTCGAGGCAGCCCCCCTCGACCGCCACCCAGTCCTCTCTGCACCCGACCCCTATGACTCCCTCTGTGGGTGGTGAGTCCACAGGAGGGCGGGCCCACGTCGTCCTTTCGGGCTGAGCCTGGCTGGGCCCTGTGGGCAAAGGCCCAACCACCAGGTGCTTGCATACGAGCCTCAACCCCAGGCCTTGCTCCAGGGTGGGGCCCCAGCTGCACCATCCCGGGCGACGTCACGGTCCTTGATTTTTTCCTCATCATAGAAGTTTTAGAACTGCCCTTTGTCTGTCCCATCACCTAGAACCTGTTCGCCATGGGTGACCCTTCCAGGGGCATGAAGCCCTAGACAACATAGCTCCTTGGATCATTTGGGCGCACAAACTCCCCCATGATGATAAGGTGGCAGTTTGAAGGGGGAGTGGTCTTGTGATGAACTGTAATTAATAATTTAGATGATCATAAATGTGTTAACTGATAGTAGACAGACAGTATGTATGTCAGAAAATGCATGGTATATGAGCAGCAGTAACTGGTTGCGAAAAGAAATGGTGAAATCTACATATAGTGTAAAACACACTGGGCTTCATTTGTTTTAAGAAATACTCAGTTACTGAATAATAATGTTGCCAACTATCAATTGGTAAAACTTTATTAAATTGCATCTTAAACATAGACTCATCCCTAATCGCATGTATCAATACTTTTGGCTGCTTCTCCCCTCTTTAGGGATGCCACTAGCAATTAATTAGAACCCAGAGAATACCCACGCTGCACGGGGAGAACATGCAAACTCCATGCAGCAAGATCCCAAGTGTCCTCACCGGGACGCGAACCGGCGGACTTCTTGCTGCGAGGCAACGGTGCTAACAACCGCACCACCTTGCAGCTCTATCTAAAGTTATAAACAAGATTATTAAAACTTTTTCTTTAAAAAAATATTGGAAAGTTGTTGTTGTAGAAACATTCCCTGCTAGCTTGGACTTAGTTTAGAATAAACCTACAAGTGGACCAGAGATCACAGACCTTTTTCTTCTGAAATGTATAGTTCTGTGGACGTGCTTGTCAGAATATACACTACCTGGATTTGTTGCAGAACTTTTTCACCTCTACTCCACCTCCAGGCCTCTTAGATCCTTGAATATTTGCTGTTGATTGATATATATATATATATATGCATAGAGATAGAGAGAGAGAGATTTTTTTATTTTTTTTTTTAGAATTTGGTCTAAAAAGTTTTGATCTTGTTCAGTCTTACTTTTGGGGTATTTTATGTTTGTCTTTTCACAAATGCATTTTTATTTTTGTTTTTAATCCTGTTTGCTGCCTTGTTTCTTTCACATATTTTTGTTGTTGCCTGTCTTACAACATGTGCTCTGTGAATAAACTTGATAAACACAAGTGTCAAACATTACCACGTTAGCGCTGTCATTGCTTTCACATTTCTAAAAACATCTTATTTCTCACTGACACTATCATTTTGTTCTAACTACTAACTGAATTTATGTGATGACTACACTGAGAGATATATTCAAACACAATCCAGTCTCTGGTAAAAGGCAACTGAATTTCTCTTTTTGGGTTCTTGAAGATGTTTCACCTCACATCTAAGAAGCTTCTTCAGTTCTCAGATACAATTTGTCACCACAACCCCAACTTACACAGTCCGTTAAAATGTTAGTGGTGGATAAACTTTCTGAGGAAGGATCTCAAGATGGCATTTTAGCTGATAAGTGGCATCAGAGACCCCTTCCTCTGAAGAGATGGTTCTTCCAGTTTATCGTTGATTCTCTACCCCTAATGTGCACATTGCTGTCCTGAAATGAGTGTCCTTTATCCTTTAGATGCAGGTGGATTTTCGACTACTGAAGGCCCAGAACCAGCGACCAAGCAAGAGAATACGGCAGGTTCCTTTAAACCATTTCTGTAGAGTTACATTCTACTGAAGCTCTTTGGATTTTCATGACCTGGAAGATCTACACAGACATTGAAACAGGAGCTTTTAGTAGAGTGCCACCTTTGCTTTTCTCCTTTGATGACTAATTCATATTTTTGCACCATCTCTTTGAGGAATGCACATATCTCGGAATCAAAACCCAAGACTCTGTGTTTTTTATTAACGTGTCGTCATTTTTAGGCGAATTTCAACCAACATTAAAACCCAAAAGACGCCAACATTTTGAAGCTTGGAGCGCTGCATTAGAGTTTAAACATGTTTTCCTTATGGTTAGATGCACATCATTCATGCAATTGCTCATTATGAGGTTAGCTAGACCTTATAAACGCACAGAGTGTTAATTTCTGCACTGTGATTGCAATGCCAATGCACTTAATCAGCGGAACTCTGCAGGGCATCTAAACAGCATGCAGCCATTCACACCAATCTACTGCTAAGACTTTATATAACAGCTCTGGCTAGCATAGATTTGGATTTAGTGTCTGAGACTTGACAGCTGGGGGAAATAAGTAGAGAGTCAGAGGCCTATTCTCATCTTGTCTTCTGTCAGTCTTGTGAAATGACATTTGTATTCCTCTGATGGATTATAAAGTCATTTATTTATTTGGGGGGGGTGACAAGGTTTGTTTGCAGTGTATGTAATTTCTTGATAATTTCTTTTTTTTTCCCTGTGAGGATTAAAGCACAGCTGGGGAAACTTATTAATACTGGAGTTAGGCAATTAGAGTGGAATAAATCATACAAACTGCAGGCAGCTTGATTCAGCAATTGCTCGACGCAGTAGAAATGAAGTGTGTGTGTTCAGTGAAGGGTCAGGAGGCTGACTCTGTTGGCAGCGCAAGATAATTGTCTGCAGTGACGAAACATTTGTGTACAGCATGTTTTCTCCTCTGTGTGTGTGTGTGTGTGTGTGTGTGTTTGTGTTATTGGGGGATGGAGGGGCATGACCAAGCAAATGTGAATGCCTCTAATCCAGTTTTCCACCTAAGTAAGTTATTATCCTTCACCTTGGAATAGGAATAGACACATTTTTCACTGCCAGATTCAGAGGAAACACAGCGACCGTGGCAGCGACAGACAACAGCGGCAGATAAAAAAGAACAAGAATCTCTAGTCAGTCCCTCCATCAAATGTCAAAATGGAGTTCAGGTATTCATTTGTGAGCTGTCTGAAGTGAACAAAAAATTTATGTGGAAAGGAATAAACCTGCTTTGTGATTGGAGTGAAAAAGGATGTAATAGCCAAGTGAATGTGGAAGTCAGTATCATGACGGCACCTAAACATCATTCCATGTGAAATGATCACACTTTTAGAACAATTTCTGCTCAGTCATTTCTGATTTGAATAAAGTTTTTTTAGTTTAAGATGTGGATATCTTTAAAGATATACATTTCTTAATTTCAGAGATAACTTTTTTGTAAATCAACCCCCTTTCAGCACTTTCCTTTTTTTTTTACGTTGAAATTTGACGTGATGTTTGAACAGCAATATCTCAGGACTTATTAAAGACAAAAGCCTGACATTTTTAATCTTATTTCTCTTCATGACATTGACTCAGAATCTGCAACATTGGTCAAATACATCAAACACTCTCTGATAATGGGTGAATTAAAATGTAAAAATATACTGAAGCCATCATGAAAAGTCTCATGTTTGAGCACACATTAACAAAAACGTGGAAGTCGGGGGCACTATGGAGCCACAGAATGGGATGGCTGCCTAGTGCTGATGGTCCATACCACCTTACACCAAATATCCTTTAAACCTTAATTTAATCGCATTAGTTTCTGTGGACCATGTCAAAAACGACTACAGTTAAAGACTGTGACATTTTCACCGGCAAATGCGGCCCACAAAAACAGAAAACTAACTTTCCACAAGCCCAACAGGACGAGGAGGCTGCTAGCAGCATGGCGGACATGGCTAACTGAGCTAAAGCTACTCTGCTCAGAGTTTGGAGGATTTGCCTCTAAACTGGGCTCTATTGATGACCGCCTCGGTAAGATGGCCAACTCTGTTGCAGCTTTGGAAAGCAAAATGTCAGAGGTGAAAAAGAATGTTGCTTCTAACACTACAAGGGTGGAAGAGACTGAAAACCAGATAATGACAACTGAGGAACAACTAGAAAAGACCGCAGCAGAACTGAGAAGTGCGACGAAACGACTCGCATACCTGAAAACAAAGGCTGAAGACCTGGAGAACCGCGGCTGACGGAAGTACCTGCGACTGTTTGGTCTCCACAAGGGGGCAGAAGGAGGCCGGCCGCTGGCAGAGTTCGTACAGACCATGCTACTGAGATGGCTGGAGCTGGAAACCAGTAAATCCTTCATCCTGGAGGGAGCTCACCACACCCTAGCTCCACCGAAACCAGAGCAGGGCAGAGCGGTTCTGATTCGGCTCCTACAGTTTCAAGACCGGGAGTTTGTTTTCCACTCCGCTAAGCAGCGGAATATCACACATGAAGGAAACAAAGTTTTTTTCGCCTAGGATCTCTCAGCTGAAACAATGAGACAGCGCAATACGTTCAACACCGTCAGGAAGAAATTCATCGATAAAGGATTGTTCCGCAGACTCCAGTTCAACCCATGCCGGATGAGGGTCCTCCACAGCGGGACAATACGTCTCTTTTCAATGCCTAAAGAAGCAGAGGACTTTTATCAAGGACTTGATAGAGAAAACTAACCAAAGCAGTGGTGAGAACTGTTGACATTTGCAGTTAAGATGATCAATGGCGCAGGTTGGCCGACACTGCCAGCGATTTTTGAGTTAGCGTTTTAGTTAGGTTCCCACAGTTCAGCTGCTCCCCAGTAGGGTGGATCAGTGCAGGCCCCACAATTGTTCTTACTGGGTAAGGGAGCAATGGAGACTTATAGTTTATATATGTGTATTATTAAGTGTGTTGTATTTGTTTCTGTGTTCGTGTTGTTTGTATCTGTTTTAGAGAATTTTATCAACACCTATACAAATCAGAATGTTCTGAAAATATAGAGTAAAGGAACACCTTTCTTAACCAGCTTCAATTTCCCTAAAATCACAGACGATGCAAAAAAAACATGTTAGATAATAGTTTAACAACTGAAGAACTGTCACAGGCCATCCAAAATATGAATAGTGGTAAAACACCTGGACCTGATGGCCTACCAGTTGAATTTTATAAAACATTTAAAAGGACACTACTTGTCCCACTATTAAAAATGCACAATGCATCTCACGAGAATGGTATTCTTCCCTTATCACTGAGATTAGCCGTGATAACTATGATTTTAAAACCAGGCAAACCTGATACAGAGTGTGCTTCATATAGACCAATAAGTTTGCTTAATTCTGACACTAAAATACTCTGTAAGGTTCTTGCAAAAAGACTAGATACATATATTCCAAATCTAATTCATTGTGATCAGAACGGCTTTGTGCAAAAACGACAAGAGTTCCACAACATCAGGAGAGTGCTCAATATAATCCACGAAAAATCTAACGCCAGGGATACTGCAGGATTATCACTGGATGCCCGACAAGCCTTCGATAGAATAGAGTCTCCATATCTATTTAATGTATTATCTAAATTTGGATTTGGAAATTACTTTCTAAAGTGGATCCAGATATTATACACAGATCCAACTGCAAGTGTTCTAACAAATAATATAATTTCCAAGCTGTTTATATTGGAAAGATGTACTCGCCAGGGATGTCCTCTATCCCCAATGTTTTTCATATTAGCTTTAGCACCTCTGGCTATGATAGTCAGGGCACAGACAAACACACCTGGTATCCAAATCGGAGAACAGGAACATAAAATAGCTTGTACGCTGACAATGTTATCCTTTTCCTAACAAATCTGGCTGTTAGTATCCCAAATCTAATACAGCAGACCGATATGTTTGTTAGATTCTCTGGATATACAATTAACTATTCAAAATCTTCAATGCTCTTGAGGAATGAGGATGAGGAAGAATGAGGAAGAAAGAGGTAAACCTGCTACAAAACCCCCATTTGTTAATGCAAGTGATGGTTTTACCTACCTCAGTGTCAAAATTACTCCTGAAATAAGTAAGATTGTACCACTAAATTATGACCCGCTTCTGAATGAGGTGAAGAAAAGCTTAAGTTAAATGGATGACCATGCCTGTTTCAATGATTGGGCGTATAAACATAATCAAAATGAACATGTTACCAAAATTCTTACATCTCTTTCAATCCCTACCTCTCTGTCTGCCACAAACATTTTTTTGATAAACTCAACAGTCTTCCATTAATGATGTATTTATACTCAGCCGACCCAAAGAACCTGAAAAGAATGACCAAGAATCCTTTCCTTGAAGCACTCTATTGATATTTGGTATAAAGTGCACAAGCATATTGGAGACACTCCACCTGTTTCTCGCTTTGCCCCTATATGGGGTAATACACAGTTTAGTGCAGGAAGGGCAGATGGTGGCTTTAAAATCTGGACAAATAAAGGTGTGTGGAAAATAGAAGATCTTTATGTTAGGGGCAGCCTCCTTACATTTGAACAATTATGCCAGACCTACGATATTCCTAAATGAATGAAATGAATGAATCAAATATTTACAGCTGTAACATTTTATGTCATCAAAACATAAAGACGTAATGACTGAACCACACTATCACATGTTGAAAATTTCATTTTTTAAAATTTAAATGGGCAGAAACAGGTTTCTTTGTTGTACGATGCCTTAAAGTGTCATGATAGAGAATCTGCCACTGATAGGCTGGAAGCATGGCAATCAGATATACAAGAGAACCAGTGACGTGCGGTGAGGTTCATGGCTGGTGAGGCACTGACTTCATCAGAATCAGATTTACAAATATATGCACTCTACACAGTAGCATATTTGCCTTTGATTGGCAGCAGTTTATAATAGAAAAGAATAGAATAGAATACATTTTTTATTGATCCCCCATTGGGGGAAATTTACACACCACAGCAGCATCCAAAAATACAGAAAGTACAAGAAAATAATAATAATTAAGTAATATGCATCCTGGTGTCCGCACACAGTAGGTCCAAGACTCCACTGCCTCCGGTTGGGCAGTCCACATATTGGCTGAATGTGGGGAGAGTGGTAGAGAGCGATGTATGATTAAAGTCTCCCAAGATGATGATCAGAGAATGAGGGTGTGATGTTTGCAGCTGGGACACTGAGCTATGGATGAGTTCACAGGCTGCAGCAGCATCGGCCGTGTTGGGGATGTAAACTGTAATTGCCAGGACGTGCGAAAACTCCCTTGGCAGGTAAAACAGCCGCAAACCAACCGCCAGCATTTCAACATCCTTCGTGCAGCGCCGTTCTTTAACGCTAATGTGCTAGCATTACATCATCTCTCATTCACATACATGGCGAGTCCCCAGCCTTTCTTCTTACCACTCTCCCTCCAGCTCCGGTCTGCTCTGACCAAAGTTACAAGCGAGTCCGGAGTGAATTCGTTCAGCCATGACTCCGTGATCAACATGAGGCTGCACTCCCCATACTCCCACTACAGCCGGGTCAGCGCTGTTAGCTGTTCGCTCTTCCATCCATTAGGGGGAGACCTCACGTATCCCATGATGATGGAAGGATGGACGGCTTGTAGCGTCTCCTCTTCTCCCGACGCTTCACTCCTGCATCCCTTCTTTCTCCTGTGGAGCTCATCAGGGATGTTTGGTCTCTCCCATGATAGTGGCTTGGCCTGGCTCAGCGCCAACAGCTGTTCACGAATGTAAAAACAATAGAGCCATGGCTCAACGGCTCAACTGCTCACCAGATGCAGACCCCAAAAACTCGCAAAAAAAAGCAAAGAACAGACCAACAAAAAAGAGTGAAAGAGCAGGTACGATTTAAATCAACCAAGGTTCACTTTTTTCTTCAGCTAGCCCCACATTCCACCCATGTGTGATTACTAGACATCTCAGTGTCAGATAACAAGATTTAAGACTTCAGCCTCAACATGTCGTGTTCAGTCTCCAACAACTGGAGCCACAATAGGTTTTATACAAGAGAGTATTCACTAAGGCAGCTTTATGTCACTTTTTAGACTCTTTTGATTGTCAGCCCACAAATTCATTAACTTTTTTGTCCAGCAGGGGTCATATTTTTGTTTATTTATTTGTAAACATGCAGAATAAAGTGATTTTTGACGAAATATCATGATTTTAAGCTTACATTTAGTTGCATTTTCCAGCTGACAGCACTTCATACATGAGTAGGACCGTCCAAAAGTTAAATATTTAGCGATTCTTTCTGTTTTCACAGTTTCTGATGCTGTTAAATGGAGTACATTGGGTAATTTTTTAAAAATGAAAACATGCCTTTCTATCCTGCCAGTGGGTTTTACGGTTCAAAGCATTACTCACGCAAACAAGGAATCTGACTTGGTTGAATCTTAGCTCTCTGTACAAGAAATGAAAGAAATAAACTGGAACAATAAAAGTAAACAAATAGCAGTGTTTACAATATGTGTGCAAAGAAGCAGGGTAACTGAGGTGGGTGTGGTAACATTTATAACAGTGCAAATATGCATTGTTGTGGGATATTGCATGAGCCTCTGAGACTAGAGAATGAACGATGAAGATACTGAGTCCAAAGCGGGAGAAGTTTAAGGATGCAATTAGGCCAGCCTGATGTAAAATAAGAAAAAAACTAGTCAAGCTACAAGATTTTAAAGAAAAGAATTTTGTTGGCCTCACCAGGAAAGTGTTGGAAAAAAAAATCTGTCATCTTCACGGTGCACAGAGAAAACCAAAAGAACGATGAGTTGCAACAAACTATTGGAGCAGCACCGAGATCTTTGTCCCCACAGACGTTATTAGTTTTTGGGACTCACTGCGTGACCTTTAGGCTGACTGCACTCATGGTTCAGCATCACAAGTGAAGTGTCGTATGTGTTCTTGGTGTGCGAGGTGACTTTAATCTCTGGCCTCCTGAAAAATCAATCAAGGCTGTATGGACGGAATCGATGGCCATTAAGTGTCAGCTACGGGGGGAAAAACTTCCAGGAAGCTGCAACATGTATAAAAGAAAACACACCTGCTCCATGTTCATTTTGTCAAGGTGAAGTAGCAACAGTTCCAGCAAAAGCTTTTATGTTTTCAGTGGACAGAAATCAGGACAACCTCTGCCGAATTGTCTTTAAAAGTTTTAAAAGTACGTTGTTTTTTTAACGCTGTGAGCACCACAAATACAATTCTAATAATCTTGACTGCATTCGTATATAAGCAAAATGTTTTTTCCCTGACTTTTTATCTTAAGTCATGTGTCGACACAAAACATTTCACTAACTCCTTTTGGGACTGTTTCTTACGCAGTGCTTTTAAACTGGAAGCTTAGTGAAGCAGCTGCGTCCTGCACTTTACCGAAGGAAGAAATAAACTTAACACACACAGTCAAACCAAACACTTAATCCTCATCCTGGAAGACTGTAACCTTATTAAGCAAACCGTCTGCAAACTGCTCTGATAAACCATCAACCTCATGTAAATCCCATTTTTGTGATGGGCTGATGCACTTGTTGCTTCACGATCCACAATATTTTCACACTATGACTTTTTCTACACAAGAACCACTGCAAATATAACAGCTATACAATATTTCTGACACTCTGTACTTGCAGCTGAGTGAATTTCAAGAATTTTGCAATAAAATACGCTTTCAGTTATTTAGACAACCTTTTGCTCATTGCCATATTATGTTGCATGTCATAGTCTGTGCCTCATCTGTCCACCAGGGGCAGCATTGCGCATATTTGGACAAATTACAGCCCTTTTGTAAAAGAAAAAAAAAAGTTATTTATTTAATAAATTAATAATTTTTATCTGAAGACATATTTTAGACTTTTTTTCTTTTTTTTTGTTACTGTCAAAAAAGGACAAAAGAAAGCAGAAAACATCCACATGGAAGAAACTGGAATCAGAGAATTTGTACTTATCAAAAAAAACCAATTGTAGTAGTTGAGTAGTAGTTGACAACAAATCGATTATTCGTTGCAGCTCTACTTTCTATTGCAATAGTTTTTGAGTTAATCTGGTTCTTTAATCAGCACCAAAGTCATATGATTGTCACGTTCAGAGAAGAAAAAGAAAAAAAAAATTTAAGCTGTTGATTTGTCCATCTGTTTTGTCATTAATTGAAACTACAGGTTAATGCAAGCTGCAGATCTTGTCTAAGATAAAACGCCAACTTAATCAGAAACATGTAATATAATGGCTGCTCCAAATATTTATTTGCAAAATATTTGATTTCACAGTGAAGCTGCCTTCAGTTTCGACCAGGCTCCATGTGAGCGGCGTCACTGGTCTGCTTGATGGGGATAATCCATGTCAGAATACAAAAACTCGAACATGCTTTGGTCCAGTGTGGCATAAGCTTCAGGGAGATTATTGAGGTATTCTGCCCTTTCTTCCTCTGTCATTGTGAATACATTCTCTATCATGTCTTGGAGTTCCAGAGGAGGCAGAATATTGGTGTTGACATTCTGCAGAGACTCATGTGGCTGCACTGGTTGGTTTGAACATCCAGCTTCTACCTTTATCAGTGGTCTTGATTGATCAGCTGCATCCTCAACGTCTGCCATGTCACTTGGCTCTGTTTTGACAACAGCTTGCATTGGTGCACTGCTCTCTGCAGAATCTGCCGCTCTGTTCCCTCGACCCCAGGAGAGGAGTTTTTTCAAAGCCTTGGCCTCGGCCTCCTGACCTCTGATCTTCTCCTGTATTATTGCAAACTTCTCGCTAAGACTCAGCTCCTTTGTCTTTACTATTGCTGGCTGCAGTGCTGATATGGGCAGCTTTTCAGGAGGACAAATGTAGCCTAAATAAGACAGCGTTTCAGTTCGCCTGGCCTTGGTGTAAACTCCAAAACTACCATGTGGCAGAGCAGACAAGCAATATATCGGCAGCTTCGTCCAGGATTCGGGCATCTGACATAGCACATAGTATTTGTCCGATGAAGCTGCTGAATAAAAGCAGAGACTTAATAATATGCTGCAGATTTTGTAATAAGATGCTGCTCAAATAATACCAGAAATATAAATAAACACATAAAACAAACACAAAAAAAATATTCACATACAACAGCAGAATGTATATTTATTTTTTGTGTTAGATTTTATTTTATTTTCATATTAATACTTTATATTTTATTATATATTTTTACTTTTGATTGGGAGCATCTAAAGCAACTAAAAGCAATTTCCCCTAGGGGATCAATAAAGTATTTCTGATTCTGATTCTGAAATGCAGATTTTGTTTCCATGCACTTTTTAGCCATGTCCTGTGGATGATACTATCCGAATTTAACTGATGTATTGAACCCTGTCATCAGCAACTTAGGTTTCTATACAATTAAAGTGAATTCTCATTTATGTTTTGAGGATTTTCTTCCAGGTTATGTTTGTGGCATATTCAAGGATTCAAAGGTGTTATTGTCTATGCAGCAATGTTGGTGAAATGAAAGTCTTAGATCACTGTGTCTCGATTTAGTATTGAGATCTACATATATACTGAATAAATTCATTCAGGCACGCTAACATGTGACAACTATAAAATGTGCAAGAACAGTGCAAAAAAAAAAAAAAAGAGGTATGTACAGAAAAACAGTATTTTTAAAAAAGCATGTGAAATAGTTATGGCACAGAAAAGTTAAGATCAAGGTCAATATAGCATATAAAAAGTACAATGCAAATAAAAAGTATATGCAATGTTTAGGTTGAAAATGTACAAAGACAATACTATTACTTCACTGTCACTCCTTGCAGCCATCTAATCATATTTTAGATGGGGCAGGATTCTTAACCTAAAGCATCACATATGTTATGAAAACATCACAATCCAAGTTAGTTAGTTTTGGTGTCTAAAGTTAACCAAGTTACTATCGTTTATCGTTATGACAGTGTTAACCAAAGCTTGCTATATACTAACCATGATAGACTGTTGGTACAGAAATCCATCCAAACAGTGAGTGAAAACTGACTGTAAACAATGAATAAAAACAAAACTAGGAAGACACAGAATAGCGGCTCCATGGAAGACATTGTCTCACCTATGATGTTGCATCTACAACGTCATAGGTGAGAAAACATGCTAGTTTCAAAACAAAATTATGTGTCTTTCAAAAGGTAAAGGAGAATGCAGTTTAATTGTATTTTTGTGAAGACAGGGTTGATGTATCTCAGGAACTAAGAGATGGCTTGCCAAGAAATTTTGTAGAAACATTTATGTGATCCTAAGAGGAAGAATCTTGCTGATTTTACTGAAATGGATTGTGACTTTTTTATTCACGACCAGATTGGCATTTCTGTTTCTCCAAATTAGTGGTTGATGACCAAAATTCAGCAAACAAAGGCAGTCCAATCAGCCTAAGCTGTGCTTTGTTTTAAGCAGTAGGTAGCACTAGCATACAAAAACGCAAACTATAATGGTGAACATGCTGAACATTCTGCCTGCCTCCAGCATGTTAGTACAATGATTTAGAGATAAGACAAGATCAGACTTTACAAATCCCAAAGAAAATTATTTTACCAGATACATAAACATTCTTCTGTTAGCATTTAGCTCAAAGCATCACTTTCCTTCTGTACAGCCTGACTGTGGCGCTAGCATTGTTGGCTAGCTGCAGTCTTGTTAAAACATTTAGAGAAAAATAAAGTCTGAGAGTTTCCAAATGAGACAAATAATGAAAACGTCAACACACCGTTTTTGCAGAGATACTACAAAACATTGCAATATCACTAAAAAAAAGTAGATAAAAGTGAATAAATGAGTCTAATGTTTTGATAAATTGATGGAAGCCTGATTAAAAGTAATGTAGTAATCAGATCACATGTATTGCTGCAGTGTTAAAGCACTAAAAAGCAATTGTTAGTGAACTCTATAGAGAGGTTGAGCAGTATGTCATCAGCATACAACAGAGCCCTGTGTAGTGCTAAGTTGTAACTTACCCTGTCGTACTTCACCACAAGGTTTTTCCATGATGGTAGCTATCAAAAGATATTAAGCAGTTCTGCTGTAAACAAAAAAAGAATACAATGTGCAAACCAAATGTAAACAAAACAGTTACCTGAGCACAGCAATTCTAAATGCAACTCTGGAAACTTCCGTCACCCAAAGTTAACCTTCCGAAGCAGCCGTTTATTGCTTCTCTCACATTTTTTTCTCGCTGTAGGCTCATTTTTCACTTCAATACCGTGTTCACTGTGACAGCTTTGTGTGTCAACATGCTAACATTTGTCAATTAGGGTGGCCACTATTTTCACTGTACTTCAATTACTGGTTAATCCATCCACAACCACAAGCAGTTTCTGGCTGTTTTACATCCCATCGCATTTTTACTTACTGTGGGCTCATTTTCACTGCAATATAAAATCCTGCACCCCTATGAAAACAGAATAACCATGGCCAGAAGCACAGAGAACTCAAAAATGTCTTCTTTATGCAGTTAAGCAGTTATAATGCTATAAATCACAAAAAGAAAAAAGAAGAAAATTGAATTTCTTTGAACATTTGTTTTATAAAAATTGTAAAAACATGCCCACAAGTGTAATACTGACAAAATGGTGGTTCGACATACTGTACTGTACGCATATACATACTGTAAACACAGCCTGCAGTTCAACCTATTTTTGTCCCATAACTGTTTTTTGCAGCTGAGTGACAAAGGGCCGTACAGTTGCGCTGTGGAGCGCATTATTTAATTGTTTTTACAAAATTTGGTTACTGCAGGCAGATGTTTTCAGAAGCAAAAGTGCAGATAAAGTCAAAGTCCAGAACCTATCCAGCACCAAACAGACAATCAAAGTTAATGACAATCTGACTAAATGCAATTGGTTGAAAGTGTGGCACTACAGCAAAAACTGAAGGCTGTTTAAACAAAAAAGAAAAAAGGTTCCTTGATAGTATGGAATTTTTGTATCTGAGATGAAAGCTGACAATTTTGAGAGAAATCTTCAAAAATCTTAATTACAGGTGAATGATTTGGGGCTTCTTTTTTTTTTCTTCAAGTAAAGTTTAGGAAGCAAGAAAAAAATGCATCCACATGCAAGCACAAAAGCCCAACACAACGGAAGCAAAAGAATAAATGTCATGAACTCACTCACAGAACAGGTGGACACAAATGCTCGACTCAGAATAGGTTCCGGCAAAAAGGCAGATTAAATGACAAACTGGGCTCAGTACACGGGAAGTCAATCAGACAGGCAGAGGTATCCAGAAATCGAGAGGCAAAAAGGCAAGGTCCAAAAAACAGAAACGAGGTCACGAAAAAAACAGACTATGACTTGACTTGGAAACACTGGTACGAGGACTGTGAAGTGCAACGAACTGGCGACGAGACACTGAGACACACAAGGCAATATACACAAGATAATGAGGGGAGATGGGAAATAGGTGCCGGGAGGTAATCAGGGAACAGGTGGGACAAGACAGGTGCAGGAAGTAAAACTGGAACAGAAAATACCTGGTGACGATTTCAAAATAAAACAGGAAAGACGAGACATACAATATAGACGGAGACTTGACGGACATGACAATAAAAGGTTTGCCTGACTGTCAAGCTGCATTTTTAATACATGAGACACAAGACTCTTGTGCTTGTTTTCTCTTTACATCATTTGATTTGCCAGGCATTCATTGCATAATCACACAAATGTATATCATACAATCTGACACTGATTGAAACCAAGACTTTATTACTTTGCAGTGTGTAATAAAGTCACACAATCCTTGTTGCGCGCTGTAAAGCCGCCTGAAGCGGTGACTGCAGTAATTAAATAAGAGGTAAGAAGGCCAACATATTCATTTGAAGAAAAAGGAAGAAGAATAATGGAGTCAAATTAATTTCACTTCTTAAGCAAAGGATGACATTAGTTCAGGAAAAGCAATCACTGGCTCATTCACAACTATGTGGCCTTTAGATGACAAGCTGCCTCACAAAAACAGAAGGCAGTAAACACAGAAGCACTGAACTGCAGAAATAAAGGGCTCTAAGATTTCAGGCTGGCTGGAAAACTGTGCAACAGACAAGTTTAAATGTATTTTAGGGGTTTGTTATTTTACCCCAAAGAATCTATATAAAAGCTGTGAAAACACAGATACTGCACATAATCTCACAGACAGACACAATGTGTTTTTCTGCTCTGACGGTCATCTGCAACTAACAATACAGTGACCATAAAGAGTTCTTAATTTGCCATTTTTTTCAAATTAGCTTCTAAAAACTAAGTGAAAATCAAATGCACTTGTTCAACAGTCACTTGAACTACGGAAACCAGTCATGACGTGTGATTTCTCAGCGTGTCATCGACCGAAACTGAACTCATGCTTCCCTGAGAGCCGCCGTCTAACCATGAAGCCATGAGTCACTGTTACATTAACACCGGGTTCGTAACATTCACAGGTTTTAGAGTTCCTGAGTGACTCATTAGGACCAAGTCAAAAGGCTGAAATAGCCATCTGCTGAGTTTTCCTGTTATTAAAGCTTCAAGGGATGCATATTGTTAAGTATAATCAGTCCCCTGCGTTCACTGTCCTTACAGTAACAACCAAACCTGTTATTTTAATTAAAGAGGTCATTTTTGGGA
Source organism: Stegastes partitus (assembly GCF_000690725.1). Lineage (NCBI taxonomy): Eukaryota > Metazoa > Chordata > Actinopteri > Pomacentridae > Stegastes > Stegastes partitus. The sequence goes on along the minus strand of NW_007578380.1, from coordinate 58,249 downwards.
TATTTTGAGGCAAGAAAAATAACCTTTAACTGTAAATACAGCAGTATTTAACCCTCTGAACCCTAAAATCTCCCAACAGGTTTGAGAAGCATATTATGTTGTAAAAATTGCCCAAATTACACCATTTATTGGAGCTGGAAACTGTAAAAACAGAATGAATCATCACATTTTCAACTGTCCTTGAATGCGTACTGTACTCCTCGAAAACTTAACTAAGTCTAAGCTTTAAATTGTGGTATTTGATTAATTATATTTGATTAATTTGATTTGATTTCACTTTTTTTCTACATTTTATTTAGAAATTCAACAACTTTAAAGCAGTTTCACTAACAAGATTTGGTAAAAAAAACAAAAGATTTTGAAAAATTTGGGCAAATCATGATAATATTAGTGACTCAGCTGTGATTAACGGTCACTTTACAAAAATTCTGGAACTTTTTGTTTGAACTGCTGGCTGTGTTTACGCAGAGCAGAGACGAGAATAGTATAAAAACAAATTTAAATCTGTGGGTTCTTGGTAACATGTTATCATGTTGATCCAAGTTTTTTAAACTTCTCTAAAATAAATTAAATAAATTCAACATTAACTTTTATTTTATGTGATTTGCTGTCATGCTGCACTAAGGATATGAGTTCTCCCTACTTCTAGCCCTGGTTGTGCTGTCTCACATTATACCTGCAAAACATCAATATGCTAGCATTGTCGCTTTGAACATAAAAGTGCTGCACAGCCTCACAGAGCTGCTGGCTCGGCTGTGGACTCTTCAGTATTCACTTTCATTAACTGTTAAGAAGTTACAGTATCTTAGTTGACAGACACTAGAAAAGTCATCCTATTCAATGATACAATGAAGACAGCTCAAGTGTTACAGTAAACATAATAGATAAAGCAAAATGCATAAAACAGGCATTCAGCTAATAAAATGTCAGAACTGTATCTCGAGCCTGTTTGTTCCATGTCTCATTACTGTTACTGGCACTGGTCCTCTCTTTTCCATTTGCTCTGGACATATGGCCTTCTATATTTAAAAGCTGTGGACTGGAGGACTGTAGGGTTTCACTTTCTTGGCCAACTGCCAGTGACAGCAACCATCTATCCTGTGTGTCAGTCAGGGTGTGCTTTTACTCAATTTGCACAACCTTGGCTGGCGTTTCCATCTAAGCTGCAGGCCCTGCACAGTGCTGCCTCTCCCCAGAGCAACAATAACAACTCCAAATTCCACCTAAAGTTATATTTCATGCTAATGAATTAATGTACCCATTCCCATTTTCAGTCTGAAAATGTGCTCCTCTCCCATGCCAAAATGAAAAATCAAATCAGTCTTGTCATTTGCAGCTGATTTGTTCGGGTCCCAACTCGCTTTTCTTCTTTTCCCTCGGCATAGCTGATGAGACAGCACAGCTGTGTTCCTGTTAGTGATTCTGATAACACCAAATTAAATGCCGTCTGAGAGAGTTGCGCTGTTAATATGGAATCACAAACGTCAAGCTGACTCAGATCAATAAATTAAACACTGTATAAATTTACCATCCACCTCCAGCTCGCTGCCACATTACAAACAAAAAGTCTTGATCGACTTTAAAAAGGAGGTCTGTGATGTCTTTGTGATGTTCAGAGGAAGTTCACTTCTGGCTTTAGTTTGTCAATGAAAGAGTTCTGTGACTTTTTAATAATAATAATGCAGTTTACTAGGGATATCCACATCAAGTTTTTTGGCCTTGATCCGTAGTGTGTACCCAGTCCTAATCCAGTAAATTAAAGTTATTAAAATCAATGCAATGCCTCTGCAATGCATTAAAAAAAAATGCATTTGTCCATCCGACCTGTTGTTTAACATTACTTCTGTGGTCCTTGTGGTAAAGCTCCAGTAGGACACTGTCTGAAATGTAGCGTGGAGGTGGTATGGTGTACTGCGGCTGTGCTTACTCCAAAAGATGGTGAAAACCTGTATACTCTACATGCATAGCTGTAGTACCTGATTGTTCCATCAGGTAAAGCCTCTTACTGTTTAATACTGTTGTGACCAGAAAAGGTGGTCACTAAGACTACAGGCAGTTTTGTGTTAGCAACCGGGGCACTGTGGAGGTTTAGGTAGCAACAGGGCACCACGACAAAGACTTCTGTGATGCCTAATGACCTCTGACTAGAGTTCGTGTATATTCTCATGAGTCATGAGTATTTGTGGCCCAAATCATGTGTCCATTGACTCAAACAGTAACATCAAAACAGGAAAATTGACCACAGTGCTCAGTTTGTGTTTTGAATTTATTGATTATTGATGGATAATACTGCCAATTATTGCTCAGTGAAATGATTTACAATCTGCATCTTTAACGTCATGCACCACACTACGCTCTTGAATGTGTGACAGTGGACTTAAACGAAGGACGGGCTTCGGTTCGTACTTATATCTATCAATTGAAAAATGCTTTGATCTTCCACAATCCCAATCTTTGAGATCGGATTAGTAATTCCTTACAAATTACAAATGTTAAAAAAAATAATTTATGTTGAAGCCGAGGTTTTTTAAAATTGCCAGCAAGCGTTAAGAAGGAAGAGACATGATGTGCAGGTTTTTAATAATGTTCTTAAAACAAATAGTTAGATATTGTATTTGGCTGACTGATTAAGCCACTTATTAACGTTATCAGCGGTTGCAGCTGTGGCAAAAAAATTCACGAGGACAAAAATTGGTTTAAACCGTTAAATCATCAGAAGCCCAATTTACACATTTTATTTCACATTTCTCTTCACAACTGTGTCAAATCTGAATACACGGATATTTTTCTGCACTTTCTGTCATCACCATTACCACTGAATGAAGAGTTAAAAATGTAAACAAATAAAGGATAAGAAAAAATACAATTAGTGCACAGCCAATGCACTGATTCCGTGGCAACATTCTTTGCCCCAAAGCCCTCAAATTATTGGAACTGTAATTCAAAAACTTCAGAGGGGTTCAGAGGGTCATTAGTGCTCAGGGGCAGATTTAATCATTTGGAGGTCTCAGGTTCATCCAGGCTGCAGGCTCCATGTGACTCATTAAGGCTGACATGGACGCAATTTATTAAAGTGTACCAGCATACCTTGTTTTTTTTTCAAATTCTCTGACACGATGTGTTCTTAGTGGTCAGAAATTAACTCACTAAAGTGGATATGCAGAAAATGTCAATTATATTCGCTATGTATCATCATTAATAGGCAATAGAACATGATTGCATCCTACACAAAGAACAATGTTTTTTTTGGCTGTTAAACATCTCTAAGATGAGATATAAAATTCTATTTTTGATCAATTTCATATGCATTCAAAACACTCTTGTGGTGAAAAATAACACAACATAACGGTGAAAGGATAAGACAAAATCCAGAAAGCAGAATTTGAAAAACAGATCAATAGTTTTTACAGCTTGTCAAAACACTGCATGGCAGTCTATAATGCCATGAGGATGTATTTAAATCAGGAATGTGTGTTAATTCATTTGAATGACTAATGCGGCGCCTTAACAGATGATATTGTATCCTGGCAGGTTCAGCTTTCTTCAAAGGCAACCCTGCGTCATTTTGGCAGAGCTCTCTGCATCAGCAGATTGATTGCGTCAATCAAGTGATCTCATGAAGGGGTTTGTGTTTTTACACGGAGGACTGCAGTTGTTCTGAGCACAGGCAAGAATTTAAAATGTAACCAAATATGACTGACGTAAAACTGATTCCAGGAAGCCGGAGACTCTATTCTGGATGCAATAAAAAAAAATGACACTTTGAAAATCTACCTGGACCTATTGTGCTTTTGTTAACTTTCAAAAATGACTTCACCGGAGGGGGGAGCACATCTAGCTGAAAATTATAATAGACCCCAATCACAAATGCATTTGGCCTGAACATACCTGAACAGAGAGAGAACACAAACACTGGCATGATGTGCTACCATCTGACCGTTTTTCACTTTCTCCGTGCATGTTCCAGCCACAAGAACCAAACCTGTAGAACCTCTTTCTGGGTTTTTTCATGGGAAAGAAGAGCATCTACTCCAGGATAATACATCTGCATGGCTCTTAAAACTGCTGTGGGAGGCTTGATGCTGATTGGTCAACAAGCTGCACTTTCTCTGCCCTTTGATGTATTTGTCCATTAGCAATCTTTCCTGTCTAACATTGCCTTCAACGTAAAATTCGCCATATTGGCCAACATAACAAAATCTCTACAGTTCTGCTTCCTACTTGCTCATAACACTGCAGTTGTGTCCAGTAACTACTATTTGTCCTTGTTCTGGTGCACTTGGAGTTCATGTCATGGTCGAATCTGTCGGATCTACAATGCATTTGAATCAGAACACATGAAAGGGCCAATTATGAGTCAGTTCCAGTAAACGCATTATCGCAACTGCCTGAGTTCCTGCAGTGGAAACCGCCTAATTATTTATCAATGGCAGGAAAGAGCAAATATAATACCACTAACAGTATAATATTAACAATAATGCTTTCAGAGTGAATGTATTGCATCAAACTGTTGATCTATCAACAGGTTTTACCTACTTGTACACAAAGAACACCTCTATTTTCTAACACTGTGACATGATCAGAGATGACACACAAATGCCTGTGGCCACTTACAGACCGAAAACCTGCAGTAGTATAGTCTGACCCACCAGATCTAGGGTGCAGGTATAAGCCTTTCACTGGCCGATTAACAACAGCAACCTCTCGGCAGCAACTTACCGCAAGGAAAATGAAACTGTAAGTTTTGCAGAGAATCTGGCTCGAGCAGTCAGGCTAGTTTCATTTCGGTGGATTTTTCATTTTAACCACAGTTCTCGTCTCCCTGCATGCAAATATTTCCTCACAAGTAACCCACTCGTCACTATTTAGAGGAAACACCAAAGCTGCATTCTTCACTTAGTATCGCCCATAACGACTGATTGTTTTAAAGAAATATAAACAAGCGAGACCTTTTTTTGTTTAAGTTATAGCAGAATGATAGTGAGACAAGCAGCAGTACAATGAGACTTTACCCAAGAAGACTTCAGACAGAAACTGGGTCAAATCTTGGGTTTGAGAAGCTGAAGGTATCTGCTGTTCCGCAGCCTCTAGATTCCTACAAGTACTGTTGCTAAAGAACCAAACAGAAGAAAATACTAATAGCTTGTTCTTTGCTGTGAAGAAATATGAATCAGACTGATTAAATATACAAAAAGCTACGGCTGCTTATCTTTCTGCATGACAACAGGAGGACATGCATCAGATTACTTGAGGTTTATTCCATATTTATCTGCTCAAGTGGCCAAAGCTGCAAGGATCAGAGGTGTCCTATAGGTGCTTTGGCTTTGGTTTTCTGCAAGCGTGGATCTCAGCTGCATTCCTATAAGCGTGTCTGTATTTCTGACACTGTGCCATAGCAACACGAGTGTGTTTCTGTGTGTATGTGGAGTTGCCTTTTGCAAATCCGTCAGCATGATCTTCTTTTTTTCTCCTCAGCCAGAGCCAATCGATTCTCCACAGGCTGGTGGGCCGGGAACCATGCTTTCTGTCAGAGCCTTGAATGAGCTGGTGGGTGGATGGATTACTCCATTGTGGCGAGGGGCACGCAGCTAGAGATTTCACATTATATTAAATTAAAACCTGTAATTACGAAAACAATGACCCGAAAATTGCGCAACCCTATTTTATTTTAATGACTGATTTGATTTTCATTTAGTCAGAAAATGGAGCCATGCAGTTCTGGCAGGACACAAGGAAACCTCAGCAATTTATTCACAAGGATTATTCACTGTAAACCTCAGCCGCATCTCAAACAATTTCAATCTAATAATGAAGAGATGGTTCTGCTGAGCTGAGCCGGATTGACTGACACATTAGCTTTCTTTTGACAATAATTAAAATTAAGAAACAGGTGCTATGACTTTAAGATGCTCGTAAACTTCTGCACCATAATGTACTGAATGAATGAAGCCTGTTGTTTGCTAGAAGCAGCCCATATTCTCAGTAATTTTGATGGTTGGAAACATCTGCACCAATTAAAAGACTCACAGGTTTATTATAGAATTTTATTTTCAAAAGGCCATCATTTTGGGATCATATCCTTGAGAGAAGGAACCTCAACCTAAAATAAATGTGGGTTAAATAGAGGTGGAAACTGATTGTGCTCTCTTAAAAATTGTCCTAGAAGTAGCTGAACCCTGAGGAAGACCACAGAGTAGGTTTGAAACACTGGACCTGCACTCAAAACATATAAAGTCCAATGTTTGAAGAAGAGCTCAAATCAATCCAGTAATTTAATTGTCTTTATATTTGAATTAATATCTGAAAAAGTGTAATTTTCAAGATTCACCATTAAAATTAGAATTATGATTGACAGCAGCTATTTTTATGCACATTTTTGCATATTACATCAGGAAACGTTAACAGATACCGAAAAAAAGAAGTCATCTATGAGTTTTAACAGTCACTTGAGGTGTTTTTGGGGTTTTTTTTCCACTTTTTTTCACTTTTATGAAAAAGAGTTGGAAACACCTTTTTCAATTTTAACTCACACAACTGATGAGCTGTTTCTGTTCTTTGGTGTCCAGACACCATGAAACATGACCAATACAACCTAACATGAAGGAGTAACTGCAGCTTTCCTGATTGAAAACCTCCTGACAACACAACACAATCTAGTGTTTGTAACAAACACACCAAAAAAATGTAATTTGCATTTTCTTTACTTCGTTTTTGGTCATATTTTAAAAGTTCACTTCAAATTTGCAAGTAAGGTATATGGAAAGATGTCTAATGCCTTTGCAACATGTGGGTGGTGTCAGCAACTATCAGTTTCCCTTACATTTGTTACGTTTGTGAGCAAACTGTGTCCACTTGAAGGCAGCAGAGACAACTAAACAGAACAACTGAGATATTCTTAGCTAAGTGAAGTCAGCTTGTTAGCATCCAGCAGATGTCATTCACTAGGAATCATGTTTCTGACCACATGATGAACGTGCATCCATTGTTCACTCTCCTTTTAGTTCAAATTTGGTCACCCCCATCAAACTAGTTGCTACCTTTGCCTGTCAGATATTTGTTGCAGGGCATGTACGTTACAGTTGGTTTTCTAGAAGCTGAATAAAGTTGGATGCTCTGCCTGGAAACAACAGGAAAGCAGTGGCTGATTTCAGTATTTATAACCCCCGAGCAGAAATACAAATTAACTGGGATACAGCGCTGTTGCTGGAGGGAGCAAACCAGACCAGCCTATTATGTTATTGTCAACATATTCAGCCTGTTGGAACGAAGTGAAACATTTAACATGAGAGGTCACGTTGTAAGTACTGTAGGATATGGACAGACACAGATGCCCAAAAGGATTCGAAAAACTTCATTTGAACTCTCCAGCACCCAAGTCACATGCCATAAAAAAGACAGAACTGTCCTGCAGGTCACAGGGCCATGTAAATCAGCTTTGCAAACTCGGAGGAGTGAGGAAGCAGAGCTCCCTTAGGAATTTCCTTATCACCTACCAGATGATCTAACTTTGGTGGAAGCGTTTGGGGGAAGACAAAGAAAAACATTCAACCACGCAGATGGCCAGGCGCAATGAAGTGCCCTGGGCTTAACGTATTGCTCTGCTGACCCCTCATTTCCTGTGGCATGCAACAAC
>NW_007578380.1:32412-49421 GCF_000690725.1 Stegastes partitus | reverse complement strand
GAAATCGGTGACAAAGACTGGATGAAATGGAGCGGTTACTCACTGGGAAGACAAAAAAAAAGAAAGAAAAGCTGATTAAGTTTATAGTGTTGTTGATGTTAACTGCGAATCAATCCATATGGAAATGACTGAAACAATAGACGCCTGGAGCAGCATGGTTAACAAATGTAGTGATTTGTAGTCAGAGCACTAAAACCGCTGACGTTCAGAGGGTTTGTGGGGCTTTAACTTGGGTCATCTGTTACAAAGGGCCGTTCCTCTAAATATTAGATCCTGTCATGCATGTGCAACTGACTGTGTGCTGTCACAAAAGTGAGAATTCGTCACTCGAAGCCCAGCTGTGTGTTTGCTAAGTGTGAACAGAGTGAAAAGAGATGGGGGCATTAAAAACATGGGAGTGTGGGAATGCCAGATGGAGAGGAGAGGATGCAGTCGTCCTATCATCCGATTAGACATCAGAAAAGAGAGAAGCAAAAAAAAAAAAAATCAGGGGGTGACTCATCTGTTTCCTTCTTGTATTCACATCCAGCCTCAGAAAAAACAATAAGCACTTGTTGGGATACCAGTTTTAATGGCAGTTTTTTTTTTCTCTCTTTCGACACCAAAACACAGAACAGAACACTGACTATTCAGCTATTGTCTGAGTCTTAACCGTGGGGGATTGAAGTTGTAAAGTTTGTAATTTGCTGCTGGTAAGGCTGCAAAAGTTTATGCAGTCAAAGTTCAGTGCTGCAGCTAATGAACTGATGGCATGACTCAGGGGCCATTCATCAGCATGTGGTCATTTTAAACAGGATAATGATGTAAAGCAGGCAAGTGAAACGGGTAACAAGACGCTGGAAACTAAACACGGAGTCAGAATGTAACTGCAAGGGACAGCCTTGCGGGGAATTGAGAAGAAGTGGCCGGTTTATGTGCTGAGCAGCTGATTAGGTGAGATCAGGTGATGGCTGCAGGCAGGAAACACTGGGTGCAGTTGAAACACAAGAATCTGACGAGACTTACAGTGCGATACATAATCATGTGACAGCAGATGTTTTTGATGTGGGCTTGCTTTAGATGATGTGCCACTTTGAATGTTGTTCTTAAAGTTAAAAGTGGGAGTGGATTATTGCTTTTGTAAAAGATTATCCAGCGTGTCCTGGGCTAAAGGAGATTTCAAAAAAGGAAGTATTGATGCACTTTTCCTTAGCATTTGCAGACTGCGATCAGCAACTTGCATACTTCTGGGTTATTTTAGTCAATAGTCTGTACATAAAATACAGATATAGCCACCGTAGCGTCACCCATTGTTTTGTAAACCTAGATCTTGAAATTTGGCCATTGCTGCATTGTTCTTTTGAAAAGGGGTTTGAGGTATTTGTGTGCTGTGGGAGACTTTATGGAGATAAACTTTTTTTCAAATGCACAACAGCATCTCTCCTCCTGGCTCACTTTAAGGGTCAGGACACACAAATTACCGTGGTATGCAGACATGACCTCTAGGCTTTTTCAATATATAGCCTCATCAATTTTTGGTACCCCCCGATGAATCGCCACCTTATCACGGTGGAGGGATTTGAGTGTTCCTGTGATCCTGGGAGCTGTGTTGTCTGGGGCATTAGCCCCTGGTAGGGTCTCCCAAGGCAAATTGGTTCTGGGGGAGGGACCAGACAAAGAGCGATTCAGAAGACACCGATGAAGAACATTGAAAGGAGTGCTGCCACCTTGCACGGAAGAGGGAAAAAGGGCACCCCCCTGGAGCCAGGCCTAGGGGGGGAGCTCGCCGGGGAGTGTCTGGTGGCTGAGCCTTGGGGCCCCGTGGGGCTTGGTCGGGCACGGCCCAAAAAAACAACACAGGGCCACTTCCCAGAGGGCCCACCACCCTCAGGGAAGAGGATCGGGGTCGGGTGCTGTGCCCACTGGGTGGTAGGCAGGAGTGGGCGTCCTGGCGTACCGCCCCCTGATGGCGTAGACTAGCTCTCATTGGCGGGGAAGGAGCCTGAGCTGGTGCGGGAGGTGGAGCGCTACCGGCTAGATATAGTCAGGCTCACCTCCGTGCACAGCACTACTGGAGAGGGGTTGGACTCTCTCCTTTTCCAGAGTTGCCCATGGTGAGAGGCACCGGGCAGGTGTGGGGACACTCACAAGCCCCCGGCTGAGCGCTGCCTTGTTGGAGTTCTCCCCGGAGAATGAGAGGGTCGCCTCTCTGCGACTGCGTGTTTCAGAGGGGAAAACTCTGACTGTTGTTTGTGCTTATGCACCAAATGGCAGCTCAGAGTATTCGGCCTTCTTGGAGTCACTGGGTGGCGTCCTGGAAGGGGTGCCGCCTGGGGACTCCATAGTTCTCCTGGGGGACTTCAATGCTCACGTGGGCAATGACGGTGAAGCATGGAGGGGCGTGATTGGGAGGATTTAATCCAAGCAGTGTTTTGTTTTTGGACTTCTGTGCTAGCCACGGATTGGCCATAACAAACACCATGTTCTAGCCTAAGGTTGCTCATAAGTGTACTTGGTACCAGAGAACCTTTGGATCAAAGGTCGATGATCAACTTTGTAGTCGTATCATCAGATCTGTGGCCGTATGTTTTAGACACTTGGGTGAAGAGAGGAGCAGAGCTGTCAACTGATCACCACCTGGTGGTGAGTTGGATCCGATGGCGGGGAAGGCTGTCAGACAGACCTGGTAAACCCAAACGCGTAGTGTGGGTGAACTGGGAACGTCTGGCAGAGGGTTAGGGTTAGGGTTAACCCCTGTCCGTGGGGTTTTCAATTCCCACCTCCGGAAGAGTTTTTCCTGCATCCCGGGGGAGGTTGGGGACATGGAGTCAGAGTGGTCCATGTTCAAAGCCTCCATTGCAGAAGCAGCTGTTGGGGGCTGTGGCCAGAAGGTCACTGGTGCCTGCCGCAGTGGCAACCCCAAAACCCGTTGGTGGACACTGGCGTTGAGGGAAGCTTTCAGGCTGAAGAAGGAGACCTCTCGGGCCTGGTTGGCTCAGGGGTCTCCTGAAGCAGCAGGCAGGTACCGGCTGGCCAAAAGGGCTGCAGCTGCGGCGGTCGTGGAAGCTAAAACTCGGGTGTGGGAGGAGTTCGGGGAGGCGATGGAGAAGGACTTTCGGTTGGCCCCGAGGAAGTTCTGGCAAACCATCCGTCGCCTCAGAAAGGGGAGGCAGGGATTCGCCCAGGCTGTGTACATATAATGATCATTATATTATCACTAAGAAGACATGATGAACGTTTTTGAGCTATTCCCAGGCTGTGTACAGTCGGGGAGGAGAACTGCTGACCCAGACTGGGGATCTTGTCGAACGGTGGAAGGAGCACTTTGAGGAACTCCTGAACCCGGTAAACACGTCCTCTGCTGAAGAGGCAGAGCCTGAAGACTCAGGGGCTTCAGGGAGAGGAGGGTGTCCGGTTTGGGGACCTCAGGATCTCATCTCTGCTTTTTGCAGACAACGTGGTACTGTTGGCTTCATCAGACCGTGACCTTCAGCACTCACTGGAGCAGATTGCAGCTGAGTGCAAAACGGCAGGGATGCGGATCAGTACCTCCAAGTCTGAGGCCATGGTCCTCTGCCGGAAACCGGTGGATTGCTACCTCCGGGTGGGGGGAGTTGCTTCCTCAAGAGAGGGAGTTTAAGTATCTTGGGTTCTTGTTCACAAGTGATGGGAAAATGGAGCGCGAGATGAACAGGTGGCTCGGTGCGGCGTCAGCACTAATGTGGGCATTGTACCGGACCGTCATGGTGAAGAGAGAGCTGAGCTGCAAGGCGAAGCTCTCGAGTTACCAGTCCATCTACGTCTCAACACTCACCTATGGTCACGAGCTTTGGGTCGTGACCATAGGTGAGTGTTGGGATACAGTGAGTGTTGGGATCGTGGATACAAGTGGCCGAAATGAACTTCCTCCGCAGGGTGACTGGGCTCAGCCTTAGAGATAGGGTGAGGAGCTTGGACATCCGGAGGGAGCTCGGAGTAGAGCTGCTGCTCCTTCGCGTCGAAAGCAGCCAGTTGAGGTGGTATGAACATCTGGTTCGGATGCCTCCGGGGAGACTTCCTCTGGAGGTTTTCCGAACACGTCCACCTGGGAGGAGACCCCGGGGCAGACCCAGAACCCGCTGGAGGGATTATATCTCTCGGCTGGCCTGGGAATGCCTCAAGATCCCCCAGGCAGAGCTGGAAAGCGTCACCAGGGGGAGGGAGGTCTGGGACGACCTGCAACGCCTACTGCCCCCGCGACCCGACCCCGGATAAGCGGAAGACAATGGATGGATGGATGGAATTTTTGGTACATTCATATTCATGTCCTCCCTCAAGACAACTTAAAATACTTTGACATGTCAATATCTTTTCCTGTATGCATTTTCTGCTGCTAATCAGCCAATGCGTGCATGCTGCCATGTTGGATTAAGGTGCTGAACATGGTAAACATTAGTGCACTAGCGTGTTATTGTGACCCTCACAGGGCAGCTAGCATTGCTGTCGTCTTATCAAATGCCTCTACTGCAGAAAACAATGGCTGTCAATGCAGTCCAAACTGTGCATCGCTGTTTGGGTCAAAGACCACCACACACACACCAAAAAAGCTCTGCTTCCATCCCTTTGAATCATATTTACACAGTTCAGATAACATCCTCTGAACTGAAGCGACAGCTAAAATTGGAAACTTCAGTGGAGCACAGAAAAATGCCTGTTTGAAAACATGAATGTCTTATTCCTATCAGTAATCTGCTATATGCTTCCCTCTGCGGCTCCAAAATCCCCTTGATGTTTCACTCATTTAGTGCCAGTCCACTTCCACTTGTTCACTTCTCCCCTGGTGAATTATGGAAAAGAGAAGTGTAATTCTTGCAGCATGTGAAAGCTGCCATCAGATATAATGCAAGGTTTTGACTCTGGCTTTTTTGGGAGCATCAGGGAGTTCTACTCATTCTCAGAAATAACTGCAATTTTTTTTCTTATTTTAAATCAAAGCATATTTTTCTAACTTTCAACTGCTGCTTTACCCAGTTAAAATGATTCAAATGGCACAGAATCTCACCCACTGTTTCTCAACTTGCACAAATGGAGATATCGAGCAAACCATGTCATTTTAAAACGTTAAACGTAATTAGGATACTAAAATAGAATAAAAACAACCTCTGAAACAACCAGTCATGCCAAATCTTCCCTTTTCCATATGGGTCACCACTAATTCTGTTCAGTTCACTAATGTGTGAAACATCTAGTTCTAGCACTTTGGCAGCAAATGTAAATATGCAGCAAAACTCATCAAAAAAACAAAAACAAAAAAAAAACCCAAAGACCATACAGCGTGATATTATTAAATGGAGTCTGAAGAGCACAGCAAGTCATGTTGCATTTTATCACAACACATTTTTGTTTGTCACTTAATGCCTTAAATATCCTAAAATGCAAAAGACATGACACAAAATATCTGCCTGTAGAGAGCAGCTCTTTATTTTATAGTCACTAATTTGTATTTTTAATTTACTGACTTTGTAGAAATATGTGATCACTTTGATATGAAAGAATCTTTTAGTTTTTTCTGTAAATTCTTGTCAAAAAAGCCAAATTAAATTGATTGAATGTTGAGAAAACAATAAAAGCACAGCTATGCTCCAGTGACGGCACGTGTTTTGAAAATGTCAGTGAGTCTTGTATTTTGGACAGTGGTGGCCATATTTCTAGTGTTATATGCACAATTTTTTCTGTTGTACTCCCACATGATGGTCGTTGACTCTTCGCTGGAAGAGTTGCCTGATTACTTTCCTGGTTGGATGTTTATTGAAAACACGGGGCCAGAAAAAATTTGGCCAAAGGAAAAAAAATAAAATTAAATGTTGGACTAAGAATGTTGAATGAACTGTTTGTTAACACCAGACGAGACTAGACAGTCTGAGAAATGTCAAGGAAGCCAAATCTCATGCCCAAGACTATAAAGAAAAACAGAGGTGATTTTCTCTGTATCAGTTCCACATGTCAGAAACAATGTTGCAAGGAATTTTGCTGTACACAATTTCAGAACACAAAAACTTTTGTTCTAGTGACACCAGGTTTTGATGACACAGTAACAACGTACAGATTTTGGCCAGGGAGGACAAACGGTTTGAGAGAGGGGTGAAAGAAGCCATCTATGTCAAACTGCACAGAGGTGGAGGTCTGAGGCATCATCTCTCACCTGGGCGGCTGTGGCTCAAGTGGTAGAACGGGTCAGTCAATGATCGGAAGGTTGGCGGTTCGATTCCACCCTGTAACCTGTCACGGTCATGGTTGTTGTGTCACACTTCACCCACCTTGCCTGGTCAGAATGTCAGTCTGCCCCAGGGCAATCATAGCTTACCAGAATGAATGGATAGTTGATTGTATGCGCTTTGAGTTACTCCTTGAGTAAGAAAAGCACTATATAAATCTGATCAATTATTATTATTCAATCCTAAGATCTCTCCCCAGGAAAATGAAACCACATTCACACCTAGCCACAAAAGACCCTAACAAACTCCTTTGTGGCAGGGGGAGCACTAACGATTCACAAAACGAGGAGGAGGAGTAACAACCCCCAGTTGAAACTGAAACTCAGTTAATGTTAATGGCTTCTTTTGTTACGAACGGTTCAGAAACTCAGGCGCAGACGACAGAGACATGGGAGACAGACGGATGAATGCAGAGGTGAATTTATTTACAAAGTGCAGTGCAGATATGTACAGTGAATCAGGAACTACCAGAATCTAAATGGTTAACTACAACCAGACCTAACCAAACAGATGAAAAGGAAAACACCAAACCTAAACACGTGAGTGCTCTCTGGCGATACGGCAGACTGACGGACGGAGAAGCGAGCTTAACCAAAACCCGGTGTAACCGAGCATGAAAAAGCAAACAATAAGCACAATCTAAACTATAAACACTGGAGCAGTGTAGGGATAAGGGAAGGGGGTCCAGGTTGGCGGGAGCAGGAGAAGAAGCACTGTAGGCAGCAGAGCAGGCAGCAGACTGAGGTGGAATTGTCTCTGCTCTACGGCTTACAGCTGGGGATGGCAGACAGGCAGGGGAAGGTCAGACTGAAGGCACAACTGACTAGTTCAGCAACTGGAGAACGGTCTGGCAACGCTGGTGGATTGTACTGCAGCTTACAAAGGGCAGGTGTTGGCACTCAGGCTCCCGCCGTCATCACAGTGATCGTCAACACCTGCTGCCACCATCCGTTGCCACCCCAGAGCACGCCCTCCTGCAGGGATCAGGCTGAGTGGAGGAGAGACAGATCTCAGAGGCAGGCATGACACCTTTAGGATATCAATATCTGGAACGCCCAACTAGTCAGTCAGAACTAATGAAGCCTCTTGGATGAGAGGTGAAACGTCTTCAAGGAACTCAAGCAAGTCCAGTTGCTACAATTAATCTACCAGAATATTATCCATCCATCCATCCATCTTCTCCCGCTTATCCGGAGTCGGGTCGCGGAGGCAGCAGCCTTAGCAAAGCCGCCCAGACTTCCCGATCCACACACACCTCCCCCAGCTCTTCCGGGGGGACCCCTAGGCGTTCCCAGGCCAACTGGGATACATAGTCCCTCCAGCGTGTCCTGGGTCTTCCCCGAGGGCTCCTCACGGTGGGAGGCGCCTGGAACACCTCCCCAGGGAAGCGTCCAGGAGGCATCCGGAAAAGATGCCTGAGCCACCTCAACTGGCTTCTTTCGATGTGGAGGAGCAGCGGCTCTACTCCGAGCTCCTCCCGCGTGACTGAGCTCCTCACCCTATCTCTAAGGGAGCGCCCAGCCACCCTGCGGAGGAAACTCATTTCGGCCGCTTGTATCCACGATCTCGTTCTTTCGGTCATTACCCAGATCTCATGACCATAGGTGAGGGTTGGGACGTAGATTGACCTGTATATTGAGAGCTTTGCTCCCTTGCTCAGCTCTCTCTTCACCACGATGGTCCGGTACAGCGACCGCAATACTGCAGATGCTGCACCGATCCGTCTGTCAATCTCACGTTCCATCCGCCCCTCACTCGTGAACAAGACCCCGAGATACTTGAACTCCTCCACTTGAGGCAAGGAGTCTCCACCGACCCGGAGAGGGCAAGCCACCTTTTTCCGGTCGAGAACCATGGCCTCGGATTTGGAGGTGCTGATCCTCATCTCGCTCGCCTCACACTCGGCTGCAAACCGCCCCAGTGCACGCTGAAGGTCCTGGTTTGATGAAGCCAACAGAACAACATCATCTGCAAAGAGCAGAGATGAAATTCTGTGGTTCCCAAACCGAACCCCTTCTTCCCTCTGGCTGCGCCGAGAAATTCTGTCCATAAAAATTTGCTTGACGGCATCCCTTACTTCTGGCTGCCACGACCGGGTTCGGGGATTGCCACCGCGACAGGCACCAGAGACCTTACGACCACAACTACGAGCAGCCGCAGTGACGATGGAGGAGGAGAACATGGACCACTCAGCCTCCATGTCTCCAGCCTCCCTCGGGATCTGGGAGAAGCTCTCCCGGAGGTGGGAGTTGAAGACCCTGCTGACAGAGGGTTCCGCCAGCCGTTCCCAACAGACCCTCACAATACGCTTAGGCCTGCCAGGTCTGGCCAGCTTCTTCCCCTGCCAGCGGATCCAACTCACCACCAGGTGGTGATCGGTGGACAGCTCGGCCCCTCTCTTTACCCGAGTGTCCGAAACACGCAGCCGGAGGTCTGATGATACAACTACAAAGTCGATCATCGACCTCCGGCCTAGGGTGTCCTGGTGCCACGTGCACATGTGGACACCCTTGTGCTCGAACATGGTGTTCGTGATGGACAAACTGTGACTAGCACAGAAGTCCAACAACAGAACACCACTCGGGTTCAGATCGGGGAGGCCGTTCTTCCCGATCACCCCTCTCCAAGTCTCACTGTCGTTGCCCACGTGGGCGTTGAAGTCCCCCAGTAGAACAAAGGAGTCCCCAGTCGGGGCACTATCTAATACCCCTCCCAGGGACTCCAAGAAGGCCGGGTACTCTGCACTGCTGTTGGGCCCATAGGCCGAGACAACAGTGAGAGACCTGTCCCCAACCTGAAGGCGTAGGGACGCGACCCTCTCGTTCACTGGGTGAACTCCAACACGTGACGGCTAAGCTGGGGGGCAATGAGCAGGCCCACTCCAGCCCGCTGCCTCTCCCCGCGGACAACGCCAGAGAAATGGAGTGTCCAGCCTCTCTCTAGGAGTTGGGTTCCAGAGCCCAGGCTGTGCGTGGAGGTGAGGCCGACTATATCTAGCCGATATCGCTCAACCTCCCGCACAAGCTCAGGCTCCTTCCCTCCCAGCAAGGTGACGTTCCACGTCCCAACAACCAGAGGCTGTGTATGCGGACCAGGCCGTCGAGGCAACCCACCTTGACCGCCACCTAGTCCTCTCAGCACCCGACCCCTATGGCTCCCTCTGCGGGTGGTGAGTCCACAGGAGGGCGGGCCCACGTCGTCCTTTCGGGCTGAGCCCGGCCGGGCACCGTGGGCAAAGGCCCGACCACCAGGCGCGCGCATACGAGCCCCAACCCCAGGCCTGGCTCCAGGGTGGGGCCCCGGCTGCGCCATACCGGGCGACGTCACGGTCCTTGATTTTATTGTCATCATAGGGGTTTTGGAACTGCTCTTTGTCTGTCCCGTCACCTAGAACCTATTTGCCATGGGTGACCCTAGCAACATAGCTTCTAGGATCATTCGGGCGCACAAACTCCCCCACCACGATAAGGTCGCAGTTCGAAAGGGGAGTACCAGAATATTATGAACCTACAATATCATCTTGTATTTGGAAAAGCTTGAAAAGAAAGAAAATATCAGGAGTGGCCACAAAGATGAGTTTGTGTTTTTAATAATTAATCATAATTGAAAATTGTTGTATTTTTAATTTTTTTTTTCTTTCTTTTTTTGTTTTTTTGTTTGGTTTCTGGTCGGACACACTGCCTGTTTTGATTTGGTTTACTTGTGTGTCAACATCATGTGGTCTGCCTTTGTGAAGCGCTATGAGATGACTTGTTGTTGTAAATATGCGCTATACAAATAAAATTGAATTGAATTGAATTGGTCTCAACATTTCATTATCCATCAGTGTATGATAAGTGTTCATCAGTACAGACTGTGCATCCATGTAACCATCAGAACAGGAAATGTCCCTTCAGCAGCTTCCACTAACACCCAACATGTTAATTTTTTCCTATTTCAGGACAAACCGCTCTGCAAAACAACCTCACAGATGCCACAGTGACCTGTCAGGCAGCCCAGGCAATTTAATTACCCCACTTTCTAACACTGTTTTCAGATGTGAGCAAAATGATTACATGGTCATCGCTGATATAAATGTACAACAACTCCTTTCACCCTGTTGCCAGCAGCCCTCCTCTATATCTGCTCCCTCTTTGTCCTTCGTTCGTCATTTTTCTTCACCTATCCTCCCCATCTCCGTTTCTCGCTGTAACCTTGTGAGTTTGCTTTAATATTCATGGTGATTGAACCTGCGGGGAATTCAGCATGTCTTTCTAATTTATGTGAGATAGGCTTCATTATTCACCTGGCGATTTAATATGCATCATAGGATTTGTGAGTGAACATATGAGAGAGGAAATCTAAGAAACCTGCTCCCAGTATCGTAGCGCTGGATGGAGCTAAACTTCTGAAGAGCTGACTGATAGTTTTCCCCCGAGGCAGCTGACTCTGTACTCCCCTTTTGTCAATTCTACCCCTTAACACCATCGCCCTCTTTTCTCTTTCATTTTTTAGTCATGCTAGCCGCATGCCTCTATGAATGAAAATGTTGGACGTTGGTATAGATTTTGATAAAAAATTAGCGCATATATTCATGTTTCTCTTAGCCTTTCATCATCATCATCAGCATCACATCAAAACTTTAATTTATCCTCAGGGTGTGCGATCAGGCCAACAGATCATATGGCAATCCTTTAGGGTAGAATCCATGAACCAAATCAGTTCTCCTCACAGACTTAGTTTAACTTTAGTTGTAAACACATGAGTAGTTGTGCATTGGGTCGGCAGGATGCTAAACCTGTCAGATCAACCCAATGCTGCACCTTGTTATCGCTCAGATTTTACTATGAAAGTTCAGACCAGAAGTAGGGACACATTTGTCAAAAGTACTGTCAGTGCATTCTGTAGCACAGAAAAGTCTGACTGCACCTTATTATTGTTCTGCTATAAGGGATTCAAAAACTTTATTCAACTTGGGTGGAGCAAAGCCCAGGATGCAGCAATGTGTTCCCTCCAAATAGTGAGTTGTTGATGGTGGAACATTTGCATATAGGGAGGCGAGTGCTGTCATTAAAATTGATAATTCACCATACTAGCAAGGCCGTATTATAATCCTCTGCAAAACTTGGAACTTGGAACTTTTTAGCTGCTCCTCATAGGTTGTTGTTGTTTTGCTGTAGTAAAGGGGATTCTGAAAACGGTAACACGAAGACAGCATCAAGGAAGTGCACAGCCAAAGGCATGCTTATACCCGCAGTCTATATCTCGTAAGTCAGACTAGTCCTCCTGCGAACTGACTTCCACTCCACCATCTTGGACTGCGGCTGGTAATAGTATATCATCGTTGGCAGACTTTAAAGATCCACTGGAACAAGGACTTCAGTTTGCAGCTGCAGATGGTGAAGTTGGAGTCAGTCTCCAGAACGAAAGACTAACTACAGAGATGCCTGAATGATATCAAGGACAGCAGCAACCTCACCTGTCTGCAGGTGGAAAACAAGACAGGATGAAGCCAAATATTCTAAATGAAATACTTATAGAATACAAAAAGCGTCCTTAATGTCGTGATCTGTGTAATTCTTCTGAAAAGCACATCATATGCCAAATATAAATCATCCACAATATAAGAACGCCTGATATAATGTTCTACACTTAAGTGATACAGGAATCTCTGAGCTTTGCAGAGTTGCCAGGCACATCTACATGCCCAAGAGCAGAAATAATAAAGCACAAAATGCCTCCTACAACAGCAAACTGTCATTTCAACCCTTCAACATGTGAGATATAATGCATTAATTGGTGGACTTTTAAGGTGCTTTAAGCTAATTTGACAGGGAAAAAATATTACTCTTCAACTCAGAGACTTAAGTTTATCTTCCAAAATGCATATCTGATTAGGAGCACTACCTGAACTGAATTATAATTAATGAGTATGTCTGTATGTGCTCAGAAAAAAAAAAAAAATTCAAGGCCCTCTCTTTTCACAATTAAAATGGCTTTATTATCAATGAGATGGTCTTGGTTAATCTATAAGTTTAACCCACCAATGTCGTTGGGTTAGAATTGTCCTGGGGTTTTTTTTTTCTTCCAATTTTGACAAATATTGTGCACAAAAATTAAGCCTCTCATTTGTGTAGGAACACTACGAAATCACATTAGACTCCATGAGGTCAGTTGGATTAAAGAGGGCTTGATATTAAATCCTGTCAATTTCCTTTTTGCTTATACAGCTTAGGAAGTGATTATCAGACCATTGTGACCACTGTTTTCTGCCTTCTTCTTACACTACAGTTCTCGGTGGAGCCACACTTCAATTTCTTCTCAAGGTTGTCAAACAACTGTTTTGCTAATTCAAAGCCAGTTCACAAGAGATCTCTCTTTCAGTGCAAAGTTCACAAATTCTCTTTCTTTAGACATCGTCGAACGATAGTTTAGTTTGGATTATCTGTTAACTCTACATAATGGTGACTCAAAAAATGTTTTCAGCAATATAGATTGAATTTTGACATTATTACAGTTTCAATACATTATTTTAGACAGAATTTATTGGATTATTATGAGACTTTTATCATGTTTTGTAGAAGACGCTGTAATTTTTTATCCCCTATAATAAAATTCTAACCAAATGATCAATGTTAAAGGCCTGTTGTAGAGATTGTGTAAAAAACAGCAGGAGTTCTAATAATATGTTCCTATACCACACCATGGTAATTAGGGCATTTTAATTGTATAATAGAGAGTGCCTTTGAGTTTTTGAAGTTTCTGGGTCAAATATGTATTTTTTAAAACATTACAGAGACATCAGCAGTGATAAATTACCAAAGGTTTGCTGAGAGAAAACTGCTCTGGATGAATATGGATGATCATCTCACTAATAGATAGAGTCTCCATATGTGTGAGTAGTCCTTCTTTCTTTCTTTGCTGTAGAAATTTGCTGCAAGCCAATTGTTCCGAACAGGTGAGTTTTGAATGATGTGGAAAAAAAAAAATTACATTGTAGGTTTTAAGTCCAGAAATTTCCTTCCAATTTTTCTGAAGGTATTATCATGATGAAAGAACCTCCTTTGCCTTTGCACTTTGCAGATAACGCCACTGAAATATTGTATTTAACAAAACGCCAAAATCAATACTATATTTCCACAAATCCATTTATCACACCAGCCCTTTTCTCTCCTCATATTCATCTTTGCCTCTTCTGTCCACCGCCATGCATACATAGCTATCTCTGGCTACCCGTCATTCTCTGCTGTGCCAAGCCATAAGGTCCACATTCATGCAAACTCTCCCCTCTGACACATTTCCTCTGTGTTATCTTTCTCCTTCCACCTCCCTATGCTAAAAAGGGCATTTGTATTCCAGAGTCGGATTGGCAGGGTGCGCTTATCTCTTCAGAGGGCCTTTGAAAAGGCTCCGATTCTGCAGAGGCAACCTCGGTGACATTTTGTGACACGTTAACAGACAGGGTTCGGTGCGGGGGCTAACTAGACAGCTACTGGTAGCAAATCCATCAAGGTTATGATGGGAGATGACGTATTTGGTGCAGCGTCAAACAAAAAACGCCGTTCTCCAGTGCAGACAGGAAAAGATGGGGAATTCCAGGCACACCGGGTCTGGCTTCCAGACGTGTTCGAACACACTACTGCACTTACTCGTTGTACTGTGACACTGACAGACATGGACGTGACCTGTGTAAGGCAGCTGAGGCTATACCAACACTGAGAGAGTTTTAGTAATCCAACAGTTGTCATCAGTACTAAGACAAAGGAAAATATAGAAAATAAGAGGGGCAAAGTCATAAAAATACTATAGTGCTGAATGTCATGATCCATTAGTTGATTTAGGAACATACTGCACATATTGCACTGTTAGCTGTGATCTTGGCCACGTTGAATGTAATTTGTACTTTTAATAAAACTTATACTCCACTGCATTGAGCTGACAGCTTTTGTTACTCGCTACATCTCAATTTAAGGTTTTATTCCAATTCAAAAGTGCTCATGCGATGCTATGTTGTCAATGAAACAATCCAATAGTACATGAAAGTAAAGCTCTATGAATTCATTTTAAGCATTGGCTGCTGCATTTTTGCTGCTTCTCATTTCGATTAATTCACCAACTTTAATTTATTTTCAATAATTTTGCTGTTTGTTGATGAACTTGCTTGCATTATGTTCCTCAAAAGATTTTCAGAAATCACTCAAACATGAACAGGAGCACGCTGGTCTTCTCTGAGTCTGTTATCATTGTCACTGCAAACTCCGGGGGAGTTTAGCTTATACAGATTCACTGATACATTGCAGTGAAATCTGACAGTAGTTTAGAACAGTTTATCGTACAGATGATTGTATTCTACAGTGGTTTTCCACGGTTCAGTCTTCATGCATGGCCACACAGAGCCAGGTCTCTGAATCACCACCAATACGTCAACTTTTTTCGGGGATTCAAATTGCTCTCATGTTGCACTAATAGATGACATTCGAAGAAGAAACCACAGCTTTGTAGGAGAAAATAATGGTGCTTTCATGCAATGTTAGTTGAGCTGGAAGAACAGCAAACCCAGTCCCCCATTACCAGCAATGGCTCTGCAGTGTAATTTCAGCATTCAGGTCGTAATAAATAAATGGAATACTTTATGGTTTGTTGACCCATCCATCCACCCTGGCCTCTTCCATCTGCAGACTTTATGGCTCTAGCAGTGGTGTGAGAAGTATGCTGATCCTTTACTTAAATAAAAGGACCGATATATTCATCCGTCCATCTTCTCCCGCTTATCCGGAGTCAGGTCACGGAGAATTGATTGAAATCATATCATGTAAGAAGTGTAGATTGAAACAACACACAATTTTGTGGAGCTGTTAACAACTCATAGACCTCAGAAATGTGAGACTGACTACACACGGCTTCTATGTAAGAGGTCAAAAGGTTTAGAAACCACTGGTTCAACCTTTAAGTTGAAAAAAAAAAAGCTTGTAATATTATCCAACGTGTTAAATCTTTATTTGAAAAAAGCCGTCAGAAAAATGAAGAGTAGAAAGTACAATATTTCACTCTGAAATGTAGGGGAATGGAAGCATCAAGAAGCATAAAATAGAAACCACTCAAAGTACAAGCAACTCGAAACTGTACTTAAGTTGAGAAATGCACTTAGTTACTTTCCATCTCTGTGTTTTAGAGCAGCTCTCCTTCGCTCCCAAGCAGCCCATCAAGGTGTCTGATTTCAATACTAACCAACTGCATATGACATTTGCAGGTGAATTTTCAAAATGACTGATCCAGCAGTCATTCAAAAACAAAACAAAAAAAACAAAACAAAAATTCTGTTTCATGATTCCAACATAAACCACTCAATTGACGGGGCAGATTGAATCAAAATAAAATGATACCCACAGCTATGTCCACAATTTTCCTGAGGTTTACACCGAAGGGATCAATAAAGTTTTCTCTTCTCTTCTCTTCTCTTCTCTTCTCTTCTCTTCTCTTCTCTTCTCTTCTCTTCTCTTCTTTTCTCTTCTGTGTGATGTTTAAAGACTAGATTTATTTTATAAAATTGCATATTTCAGAAGGAGTGGAGGCTCACCAAAGTCTTATTCCAACAGGTTCAACTTTCCATCACAACAACGACAGCTGCAAACTCATAATCGTCAGTAAAATTGAAGGCTTTTAAACATAAGCATCAGATATGTGCATGATGGCATTTTCCAGTCCAGAAGTATCAGCACTGCCGGTGTTTGTCTATGTTGTGCCCCCAAACAGAGCTCGTCAACACGACAGCTGATACCAGGGGCGAGGGCTGAGCGCTTATTCAGATGAAAAGTGTGAAAGTGATGCCAGTAAAGTGTCGTAACCAGAGGAGAGAAACCATACACACCTGTCACTTCTGCAACATAATAATCACTGTCAGCTCCAACTTCAAAATGTAAGAGTACACAGTGATACCAAAGTGAAATTTGGTGCATTTATATTCTGATTAAGTTATGTGCACTCGCTTATGAAGAAGATGAACACCTGCTTTATGTCCAGAACTATACGAGAATGTAAAGTTGCATTTCTGCTGAAACACGGAACCGCAGTGTATCAAGTCGTGTATTTCTTATTTCCTCCGTCTCTGCTTTGCATAAGCAATTATTGGCACAATACAGATGCAATTTATTATTTCTTTTGAGAAAAGTCTGAGCTCTGACAGAGTTGTCTGAGAAAAAGTTTTATTTCCAAAGAAATACATAACTGACAGTGTCTGCACAGCATTTTTTTTTTTTACATTAAAATCAAAGAAAACATCTTTCCCAGGCGGCAGCTGCTCATTTCATAGGTTTTCTTTTTGTCACAGAAAGGTGGTCATGCTGGAAGGACAAGTAAAGAAAACACCTATGACCCTGACAGTGTGAGACGGCAAAACTTCATCCCAAAGAAACCCACATGGAAAGGTTAAGCGAAAATGAAACAACAGGTGTACATGACTTCAATATCGGACCAGCGGTACTTTTCATCTCTGCTGCTGTAAAGTCCCGTATAGGTAGACCCTGACAGCAGCAGGTAGAAAAGGGCAGCACTTTTGTCAACTATGTTCATAGCCTCTCGCCAGATGATTGTGCAGCATACAATCACAGAAACTACATTTAAAATTGTTTTCTACTCACACTAGAAAATGCAATGCCTTCACCACACCACATACACACACGTGGCCAAAATAGTTGGTACCCCTTAGTTAATGAAAGAAAAACCCACAACGGTCACAGAAATAACTTGAATCTGACAAAAGTAATAATGAATACAAATTCAATGAACATTAAGCAATGA
>NW_007578380.1:24054-31369 GCF_000690725.1 Stegastes partitus | reverse complement strand
GCACTTCATGGGTCTTGCAACAAGATAGGGACCCAAAACACACAGCTAAAAACACCCAAGAATGGCTAAGAGGCAAACATTGGACTATTCTGAAGTGGCCTTCTATGAGCCCTGATCTAAATCCTACTGAACATCTGTGGAAGGAGCTGAAACATGCTGTCTGGAGAAGACACCCTTCAAACCTGACACAACTTAAACAGTCTGCTCATGAGGAGTGGACCAGAATACCTGCTGAGAGGTGGACAAGTCTCATTGACAGTTACAGAAATCGTTTGATTGCAGTGATTGTCTCAAAAGGTTGTGCAACAAAATATTAAGGATTAAGGGTACCATCAATTGTGTCCAGGCCTGTTTCATGAGTTTAATTTTTAAAATAGTTCTGTTAAACCATGGTTCAAAAGCAATGTCTGATTTCCATTGTTTAATTTTCATAGAATTTATATTCATTATTACTTTTGTCAGATTCAAGTTATTTCTGTGACCGTTGTGGGGTTTTTTTTTTCCCTAACCGAGGGGTACCAACAATTTTGTCCACGTGTGTAGATAAACTGGAAGCGTCTGTCCTTGTCTTTTTCTAACAAAATGTTACCTAAAATTCAAATAATAATGCAGCCATGAAGCGATATTAATGCAGTGCGGTGTAAACTCTGGGTGTGGCAGTGAGATGTCTGAGCATTTTGCAGTAATATATAAATAAATGCATTGTTACATCTTCAAAAAAAATTAATTCTCTGACATAGAGAAACCTTTTTAACTTGCTAACGTAGTTTTCACAGATTGTTTTGACATGATATCGTTTGTAATTCCACCAAGATAATATTGTGTATAAGTTTAACTCAAATTTTTGCATTGAATTGTCTGAAAACAAAATTTAAGCTGTAGTAAATTAATCAAATTGGACTGACACCGTTTATCCACCTGGAGCTCAGGATTTAAAGTCCTGAAAAACTTGCTTTTATGCTTCGAATTGTTAACTAATTGTTCATTTAAAACACCATTTATTGTAGAGGAAAGATTACTTTGTTTAAGTCAACAATGTTCATTTGATGAATATAATTTTACTAGAGGTTCTCATACCTCAAAAACACTGATGCATTCTCTTTTTTTTTTGTCAGGCCTAAAAATGAGTGTACTTAAATAAAGTGCATCAGTGAATATACCTAGTTACATATATTGATCTGTACTAAGACTAATGGACACTATGCACACTTTCTTTTTATGTTTTTTTAAATCAGGAAACAGCAGCAGTGCAGTCAAGAACGTTGCAATTGTGAGTCTGACTCAGATGAAGAAGTTCAGTTTTTGAGCAGGTTTCTAGACAAACAGTGAAAGAACTAAAAAAAAATAAACTAAACAAATCAAGAAGTAAATGTTGGAAATCAGACTGAACTGTAAAAGTGAATATTCTACCATGAAAACGTGAAGCTGCCATCTAAAAAACTATTTTGTATTTACTACTGCCACTGCAAACTTTCTCCAACGTTTAAATTGATGTGTAACAACGGACAACTGCACAATTCACTTTCAGTTTTGCCTCAAGTTTGGAAATCTTTCTTCCAGTGTTGTTTCCTGGGAACAGCACATAAAGATTTTATTTTATTTTGCAGCAGAACGCACCGGCACTTCCACCTCCACCTCCACCATGTTTACCTACAGGAGCAGGAACCACATTTATTCTGACTGCGCTCTCTGTACACACTCAGCAGAATGAGACAGTTAAAGTGCAGCCTGGAGACAATCAAAAGCTAATTTCTTTAGACTTCACTCCCCCCTAACCTTACAACTCTTTCCCAGTGTTGGCGGTAAATTGAAGTTTGCCGCCCGGTTTGAGAAGGGAGGCTTGTTTTTGCAGTTTCATCAGTCAGAGGGGAGGAGAGCTTTTGGGAAACCTGGACATGATGTCAGGATCTGACAGCTCCTCTGTGCTGCTGAGTTATTGCTTTGAGCACTCCAGTGTAGGTAAAGCGTTTTTTAACACCGAGCTGCAGAAATGTGAACGATCAAAGGACCACGCAGATGAGCGACCTCTTTTCTGTGTCATTTATTTGGTCACAATTAGCTCTGCCAGGTTTCTCTGTAGATCAGAAAAACTGCTTTCAGCTCATCATCAAGTAACAGCAGCAGTAAATATCATGCGGCAAATTGACAGATGCAGTTTACAGGAAACAACATGAGACAAAGGATCATAGTTATTTTTCAGCCCTCTGCTTCCCTCGGGGGGCTTTAATTTGAATTTTCCTTGACTCGCAGCAGGTCAAGTCCTGCTCATTACGACTGAAGCAGCCAAACAGACACTTTTAAAGCAGGAATGTTGGATGTTTTTATCTGTTAAATGTTGTCAAGAGGACTTTAGATGAGCTTTTGTTTTACTTCAGTCATTGCTTTGTTTAACCATTAAATATTTTCACACATATATCCCTGAGCAAAGAACGCAGGGTTTCAGTTACGGTAATAAGTGTCTTTACTGTAGTCAGTATTCAGCATCAAAATTCAGCAGCAGATAAATGTTTATACATGTTCATTCATTGCTTTCCAGAGAAGTTGGTTTGCCATTTTGGGAACATACAAGTAAGATGTACAATACCAAAGATTTAGGATGAGTTTCCTGTCACATATCAGAACAACTCAGACTTGGCTCTGTCCAAAGTTAAAGTAGCATCAGTATTTACCGCTAAAGCTCATTAATTTTCACACTGTGTCATGTTGAATTTTTTACACAACAGACACGTGAAAGTAGAAGTTCATTGTTTTCAAAGTTAAGTGGCACTTAAAATGATGAAATCAAACAATTCGAACAGAACCACTGCAAGTAGATTTCCTTGCACAGGAATAGAAGAATTGTCATACTTCTACTGTATCAAGTTCAGCATGTTTTGAATAAACTCTGAACTTTTGTCAAACAAAACTGCTAACTAGATGACGAAGGTAAGTCCTTTACTTTCCATGTCCACAAGTACACAACAGTTTGCAGGAGTCAGCATGAAGTAAATTTCGTCCATGTATACTCTTCCAGGTATGTCTGCTTGCAGTCCAACATTTGTGTCTGCACAGACGGTTCACACACTGATCACACTGTGAGGGCAGAAGGGCATGTGCTCCGCAGTGAAGTCAATGCACAGAATACATAAATGTCAACTTACTGCACATGCATGGAACAGAGTCCACCAGGGGACTCCAAACAGATTAGAAAGTAGTATTATAAAAGCCACTAATAACTATGCCTCTGTGGTGTTATAGTTATAGACTAACATTTGGAGTATCAATATTAACAGAACTGATGTTGAATTATTTTAGCTTAAACTTCATATTAATTGAACAGTTTTAATCATCATTTTCACCTTAAAGGTATTAGTAAAAAGTAACTTACATCTATGTAAACTGCTATTTTATTGCCAGTTTGTGCATCGATTGTAACTTTAGAAATGAGCCCGGCCTTGTAGGGGTGTATAACAGTAAATATTTTTATCTTGACAATCTTCTCTTTCAGTTCTACATGCGTGTGAACAAGTAAACTAAATGAATGCAGCCACTTCACAACTTTGTGTTGGCAGAAATCATTTGAAACTTTCGTCAACGTGGTTATGGTAAACCAAGCAGAGATTTGAAGATCTTCCACTTCCATTAAAGTCTACTGTTGGGAAACACTACGTTTTTCTCAGTTGTCTACAAATATGATTGACAAAGACAGGTTTTGGCTTTGTAGCTGGTTGTATGTCAGTCTTGCTCACTCTATGAGATGGTGTCACCGTAATATGAACATCAGTAGTACAAGGAAGGAAGTGAGAGTCAACCTCTTACCAAGTATTCCTGAAGCATTATCTCCACTCATCTTTAGGATTGACTGTCTACAAGTTGCAAATCAATGAGCTCACAACTAATTGAACTCACTGCACATCTGAATGTTTTTGAAATGTATTTAGTTTAAAAACCTGGTCAAAACTTGAATGGTTCTCGATGACTTTCCCAGCTTTAGAATTAGCAAATCATGAAGCAGTCCAGAAATGTTAATTCCTTTATTTAATATATTCTTTGAGATATTTGTTTGCTCCTGTAAGACAAACTGAAGATAAAAACATTGCTGCCTTTCTGATTTTACATCACTAATGAAGACAACTGCTCCTCGTACTGTATTTCCTTATGCGCACACTGACACACTAATTTGCCTTCAACTGCTTTCATTCTACTCATTTAGGTTACCTTTAGCTGCCTATCCTTGACTCTGTACTTGACTCGAGCTCCTGCTCTGTCTCCTGAATGCTAATGTGACCCAACCAGCCAGCTGCTCCCTGTTTTATTTAAAGCCCTTTTGTCAAAGTCCAAATTAAAATCTAGCGCATCAATTACATTTTCCAGCGTGGAGAAGTGTCTGCAGAGGTTGCCTCGGGAGGGTTTGAAAAGATTTGGAAATTTTATAGTTAGCTTCAGAGCTCATCATCCCTCAGCCCCATATCTCATTATTGTGATGTCCCTCAGTTCCAGGCTTTATACTGTACGACCCTTCTGACCGGATGGCTTTATATGTATTTTGTCTCATGTTATAATGGATTTGATTAATTTTTAAATGGGCAAAAGTAATCTTTTTGAAAACTCTGATTTCTTGTTTAACTTGCAACCAAGTTATTCTGGCAAGTACTGTGGCCACATATTTGTGTTTTTTCTACAGTAGATGCCTGAGTGCTGAGAATCTGTGGATCTTATAACAAGCAGAATTTCCACAGATGTGCATGCAGCAAGGCTGGAGTCGGGTCATAGATCCAAGCAAAGTAATTTTGCTTAAAACTACACGAAACAAAGAGTCTACAGGAATGTAAGCAGCCGTTTGGGTTAAAATTAGTTTGCTCACAGTCAATGCTAAGACACTGATGTTTAGCAGGTGTAATGTTTACGAGAGCCTGACCAATATATCAATAATATCAGCAGATACATCTATTTGGGCATATATGTTGTCTGATACACAACAATACCAATACCATTTTTTATTTCTTTTACAGAACACTCTGCAGAAAAAGGTATAATTTAGAATTGTGTTGTCACATAGTTTCTCCAACTCCATTGTAGCAGAGTACGTAGTACCACTGACGATGTCTTTACAGTACGTCACTAAGTAGTTTGTAAAATACATTGGTTAACAAACAATGACCCCATAATTTCAGTTTTCAGTATAACTTTTAACATATAATTGTCATGTCTGTCAAGTTTCTGCTCATGTGTGCACATTGTATGTCTGGTCTTTCCTGTTTTATTTTGAAATCACTAGCCGGTTGTCTCTGTCCTAGATTTACTTCCTGCACCTGTCTCATCACACCTGCTCCCTGATTGCTTTCCCTCACCTGTTCCCTATCCCCCCTCATTACCTCATGTATACTACCTTGTGTGTCTCACAGTCTCGTTGCCAGTTCGTTGCATTTCATGGTCTGAGTCCCAGTGGTATCACAGTCATTGTCACAGTCTGCCTTGTATAAGACCTCGTTTTCTGCCTTGGACCTTGCCTTTTTGCCTGCCGTTTTTGGATACCTCTGCTTGTTTGGATTGACCACCTGTGTACCAAACCCTGCCTGTTATTAAACCTGTCTTTTGCCTGAACCCTTTCTGTGTTGCGCAATTGTGTCCACCTGTTCTGCTATCAGTGAGTTCATGACAACTATATGCACATACATAAATAAAGAGCATCAGCCAATATATCAAAATCGAAAAATCCATATTACCATCTCGGTCTCTAATGTTTACCATGTTCACCGACTCACATTAGCCTGTTAGCATGCTACTGTGCATGCTTTTGCAATTCTTCCTGAGGAGGATAAGATTATGATTTTAAGTTAAAACACATTATTCAACCTCCTAGCATCAACCTCACAGAGCTAGAACAGAATAGAAAACATCCATTCCATTCATCTGTTTTCTTCCACTTATCCAGGGTCGAGTTGCGGGGGCAGTAGATGGAGCAGGTCATTCCAGACTTCCCTCCCCTTGGCGAGGCTTTCCAGCTCTGCCTGGGGGATCCCGAGGCATTCCCAGGCCAGCCGACAGATATAATCCCTCCAGTGGGTTCTGGGTCTGCCCCGGGGTCTCCTCCCAGGTGGATGTGTTCGGAAGACCTCCAGCGGAAGCCTCTCTGGAGGCATTTGAATCAGATGTTCATACCACCTCAACTGGCTTCTTTTGACGCGCAGGAACAGCGGCTCTACTCCAAGCGCCCTCTGGATGTCCGAGCTCCTCACTCTATCTCTAAGGCTGAGCCCAGCCACCCTGCAGAGGAAGCTCATTTCGGTCACTTGTATCCGCGATCTCGTTCTTTCGGTCATGACCCAAAGCTCGTGACTATAGGTGAGTGTTGGGACGTAGATGGACTGGTAAATCGAGAGCTTCGCCTTGCAGCTCAGCACTCTCTTCCCCACGACAGTCCGGTACAGCACCCGCATTACTGCTGACGCCTCACCAAGCTGCATGTCCACCTCGCACTCCATTTTCCCGTCACTCGTGAACAAGATCCCAAGATACTTAAACTCCCTTGCTTGAGGAAGCCGGTACCTGCCTGCTGCTTCAGGAGCCAGGCCCAAAAGGTCTCCTTCTTCAGCCTGACGGCTTTCCTCACCACCAATGTCCACCAGCGGGTTTTGGGGTTGCCGTCACGATAGGCACTTGTGATCTTCTGGAGGCTTTGAACATGGCCCACTCCAATTCCATGTCCCCAACCTCCACCAGGCTGCAGGAGAAACTCTTCCGGAGGTGGGAATTGAAGGCCCCACGGACAGGGGCCTCCGCCATACGTTCCCAGTTCACCCTCACTACGCGATTGGGTTTACCAGGTCTGTCCGGCAGCCTTCCCCGCCATCGGATCCAACTCACCACCAGGTGGTGATCAGTTGACAGCTCTGCTCCTCTCTTCATCCGAGTGTACCTGGTTGATCCTGCTAGTACCATATGCTTGTCTCAAAGACTTAGCCATGAAAGTCTAGGCACAAACGGCCCACACAGTGAAACTGCGAATGGCTCATTAAATGGCACATCGATCTGATGATACGACTACGAAGTCGATCATCGACCTTTGACCTAAGGTTCTCTGGTACCAGTATACTTATGAGCAACCTTATGTTCGAACATGTTGTTTGTTATGGCTAATCAGTGACAAGCACAGAAGTCCACAAACAAAACACCGCTCCAGTGTCCAACCGAGCCCCATGGGGCCCCAAGGCTTGGCCACCAGACACTCCCCGGCGAGCCCCCCCCCATCTTCCGGGCGAGGTGGTGGCTAAAAAACAGGTTTTAACAAAGCTATTAAGATACAGCAACTATGGGCCATAAATAAACTCGTTGT
>NW_007578380.1:8316-23834 GCF_000690725.1 Stegastes partitus | reverse complement strand
CTTGCAGACACTCACGCACCACATCTTTAACCTTTACCTTCAGCCATTTGTTGACCTCCACCATCACATCCTCCCACTAGATTCACCATGGTCACCTGTACTGATTGTTCAGCCATCATCATGAAGTCTGGTGTAATTGTGGTTGCTGCTGTGATTTCTGCAGACCTTCACCTACTTGTCATCAACTGAAGCTGACTCAGAATCCAGTAGGTGATGCATTAAAGCCTTCTGTGCCTGCACTGTAAAACATCATAAAGACATTTAGTAAAACAAGCTCATCTTTTCTAGCTTACTTAATGAAATTAGGATGAGGGTTAGAGTTTTACTTTAAAAGTCTTATTTTTCATTTCCAGACCACTTTAGAACTTAAAAACATGAGTTCTTAGAACTTGATTTTGACTTGAAATTATGAGTTAAATCAATAAAAAGCTATACAGATTTCACTAAACTTATTATATTACGTTCATAAGAAACAACAGTTGCACACAAGCAGACAACATCTTATTATTATAGTTCAAGAAAATAGGCATGTTGTAAACTTGCTGGTTTTTATCAATATAAGTAACATAAAGTTATGGTTCTAATAATAATCACAGCAAGTCTAATCAATAAAGAGGTTAGTACTGAAATCACTCTCTACACCCATAGATTTCGGTTTTTAGTATGTGCTAATATCATTTTCCTAGATAAAGTTGACTTCCAGTATTGTAGTGTGGCTGCAGTGCCTGATTACGTCACCAGGTGGAGTGTCTTACTGTTTAATACTGAACCAACCAAAGGAGGCAGTCACTTCAACTATGGACAGTTCTGTGTTGGTAAGCAAAGAGCAATCTGGGGGATTAGCTAGCAACTGACCACCATGACAAAGACTTCTGTGATGCTTAACGACTTCCACCAAGACTTCATGTGTTTATGATTAGAACAGCATTCCTGTATCCCAGTGACATGTGTAACAGAGCTGCCCTTGCTGGCCACATCATGTGTCCATTGAATAAAAAACAATACCAGCACAGATTGAATGTCTACTGTACACAGTTTGTGTCATCAGTTAACCAATTATTGAACAAGGCTGTAAATTTTTCAAAACATTATTCAAAATTTGCATTCCTAGCATACTGCCACAAATTGTGCTTTCCCTTTACAACACCTGTGTGCCAGCAGGTGTCAACAAAGAACTGGACTTGTTCAGATACTGATCCCCCCCAAAAAATGCCCCAATTTAAATCTGTGAGATTGGCTTGGGACATCACTACTATTCCTGTGTAGCTAACCCAAATGACAAACGTTCGATTTGGCAATGATTTTAGGAAACTAAACCAAAGTGTCATGTTTTTGGGTTGTCAGTTGTAAGCAAACTTGTACTATTTGTGTTTTTTGCAGACCGCAGTAGTAAGCTGCTCTTCCATTTTAATTTTGTTTAAGTAATAGGAATCAAAGCTGTGTATGTTGTTTCCTTTGGGTAAATGCTTCGTGAACTCAGTGATGCCATCATGTGTCATATAACAATGTCCTTTATTCCTATTGGTGTCGCCTGTTTTGCAAATCACATCAGGTCTCCACTTAATGCTATCCTTGTGCAACAAGGACTTTAGTGGTCATATGCGGTTTGAAAACCGAATAGGATATGCTTGCTGTCCCTAAATTACTGCTATGGGTTGTGACCAGAGGTTGCTGACTCATGGATTACATCGAGGCAATCCCTTTTTAATGGAACCTTCAGTGTTTTAATTTCTTGCCATCTCATCTTTCTCTTCATAGGGACGGTTCTTACGTTCATTATTCTTACGTTTATAGCTGATCTGTTTTCACACATTAGTTCTGCCGTGTTGTTTGAGAGTCACTTGTCTTGGATCACTGCAGACGCGGGAATTACCCACACGGCACTGTTCGCGCCGATAACGCAACACAAACACAATCGGCTGCTGCCAATGAACAAAAATTAGCATTTTGTGCATACTAATTACTGATTACGATAAGGACAGCGAAAATTAACTGAGAGTGATGAGGAAGGGGGTTGCAACAATGATGACATCCCGATGGCGATAATGACAGCGAACCATTGATCCCCGATGGTACCACAGATGAAGAAAGTGATGCCACTAGAAATGACTGGATTATTATAATGCCGATATGCGGCTCTATCCAGCATATTAGCTCATCCTCCACTCTGATGAGCATGTACGAGTGCAGTGGTGGGATTATGCAAATCGAAAATTGAAGAAGCTGGCGGTTTCCCTGGCAGTCGACTTCAAAGCGGTCAGGACTGGAGATGGAATTAGTGCTCTGCCTAATCCCACTGGAGGAGGGTGGGGAGGGGGAGCTGCACTTTATTAATGCACCAGCAAGCTTAATCAGAGAGAGAGGAGGAAGGGAGGGAGGGGGGTAAGAAAAAGGCACAAGATGGTGACAGAATGAGAAAAGGACGCGGTGGTGATGTCGGGGGGGAGTAAATGGAGGTGAGGAGGAGTGGGAGGACGATGAGGACAAGAGATGCTGAGTGGAGGAGAGAATACGAGTGTGTGATGTGTTTGTGGACAGGGAGGGGGAGAAGAAGTGCAACGCAGCTAGCAGTGGATCAAAGAGAATTTTTATGGCAGACCTGGAACGCTGTGATTTCCCCACAGTTGCCCGAACACGGATCCTTTTCCTGCTTAAACTACTGCCGCACCTGATATTCATTCGGCGGTGAGAGCGCAAACACAACCTTAAGGGCAGATCAATACACGCACTGCAGATGCTTGTACGTACACCTTGATGTTAGGAAGTTGCTCTCGATGTATCAGCGCCAACCTCCAAAAAAAAAAAAACCCACACACAGAAACAAGGTGCTTTTTCTGCCAGTCAGATCCTCACTGAGTCATTCAGCTTGACTTTTATTTTTGGTGGGATCATTAAGGGTTATTGTGCAGCAGCTCTATGTGTCCGAGAGAATGCAGCACGCTATTTGTCCAGGCTGTAGTGTGAAATGTTTGTGACCTTTACAGACCAAATGATGAACTGTAAATGGCCGCTATTGATGGGGATACTGCAGTTGCACTGGAAGATTTCAGTATTTCATTTCACATTGCTCCACAGGTCGTCTTTCTCCAACTTTAAAGGCAGGGCTACAGACTGCAGTTGAAATGGGTGCATATGCAACAGTTTTGAGAGTTTGCAAGTCACAATTTCGCATGATCGCATTTGTGCGTGTGCCGACTGTAGTGGTTAGAAGTGGTATTTTTTTTTCCTCCTAACTGGCTCACTCTGTCAGTCTCTTCCTGACTGACGTATGAGACGATGCATTCAGTTGGTGAGATGTTCCAAAGTTGCAGTCTGTAGCTGATTATTTTAAAAAACAAAATGAAGAAGGAAAGGAGGAGGCTGGTGGAGCAGAAGATACCGACTGTCAGCAAAGAAGAAAAAGTTTGATATTCAGTCATAATCACTAATGCAAAATTAAACCAGCATTATCCATCCATACATCCATTATCCGCTTATCCAGGTTCGGGTCACGGGGGCAGTAGGTAGAGTAGGTCACTCCAGACTTCCCTCCCTGCAGAGAAAGCTCATTTCGACCGCTTGCATCCGCAATCTTGTTCTTTCGGTCACGAAAACCTTCAACCTGACGGCTTCCCTCACCACCGGTGTCCACCAGCGGGTTTTGGGGTTGCCGCCACGACAGGCACCAGTGACCTTCAAGCCACAGCTCCTA
The DNA here is from genome assembly GCF_000690725.1 of Stegastes partitus. Lineage (NCBI taxonomy): Eukaryota > Metazoa > Chordata > Actinopteri > Pomacentridae > Stegastes > Stegastes partitus. Next base: position 20,143 of record NW_007578380.1, on the reverse strand, counting down.
GCGGCTGCTTCTGCAATGGAGGCTTTGAACATGGCCCCAACCTCCCCCGGGATTCAGGAGAAATTCTTCTGGAGGTGGGAATTGAAAGCCCCATGGACAGGGGCCTCCGAAAGATGTCCCCAGTTCACCCTCACTGCGCATTTGGGTTTACCAGGTCTGTCCGGCAGCCTTCCCCGCCATCAGATCCAACTCACCATCAGGTGGTGATCAGTTGAAAGCTCTGCTTCTCTCTTCATCCGAATGTCCAAAACATACGGCCACAGATCTGATGATACGACGATGAAGTTGATCATCGACGTTTGGCCTACGGTTCTCTGGTACCAGTACACTTATGAGCAACCTCATGTTCGAACATGGTGTTTGTTATGGCCAATCCGTGACAAGCACAGAAGTCCAAAAACAAAACACCGCTCGGGTTCAGATCAGGCAGGCCGTTCCTCCCAATCACACCCCTCCAGGTTTCACCATCAACTGCCCACGTGAACATTGAAGTCCCCCAGGAGAACTTTGGAGTCCCCAGGCAGCACCTATTCCAGGACACCACCCAGTGACTCCAAGAAGGCCGGATACTCTGAGCTGCCGTTCAGTGCATAAGCACAAACGACAGTCAGAGTTTTCCCCTCTGCAACACGCAGTCGCAGAGAGGCAACCCTCTCATTCTCCGAGGAGAACTCCAACATGGCGGCACTCAGCCGGGGGCTTGTGAGTGTCCCCACACCCGCCCGGCGCCTCTCACCGAGGGCAACTCCAACCCCTCTCCAGAAGTTTGGTCCCGGAGCCCTTGCTGTGCGTGGAGGTGAGCCCAACTATGTCTTGCTGGTAACGCTGCACCTTCCGTACCAGCTCAGGCTCCTTCCCCACCAGTGAGGTGATGTTCCATGTCCCCAGAGCTAGTCTACGCCACCAGGGGGGGGGGTACACCAGGACGCCCACTTCTGCCTACCACCCAGTGGGCATAGCACCCAACCCCGATCCTCTGCCCTTAGGGTGGTGAGCCCTCTGGGCAGTGGTCCTGTGTTATTTTTTCAGGCTGTGCCCAACTGAGCCCCACGGGGCCACAAGGCTCGGCCACCAGACGCTCTCCAGCCAGCTCCCCCCCTAGCCCTGGCTCCAGGGGGGTTCCCCGGTTTCCCTCTTTCAGGCGAGGTGGCAGCTCTCCTTTCCTATAAATCAACATTAGTCACGAATAAACATTGATTGCAGAATTGAAGCAAGCTTCGAGCACAGAAAACAGCCCGTGTGGATAAATTCACTTTGTTTCAACTATGATAAATCTGACGTTAGTGCATCTTGTTTTACTCCTTTTAAAGTAATTGTTTGGGTCACATATCTATCTAAGTCACTATGTTGCACTAACCGAGTGGAAACTAAAGGCTTTCTGTGCACAGCCAACTATGTAGCGTCGACCATACCCTGTATGTGAGGTGTTTAGGGAACATCAGCGAATTATAGTTTAGAGGAGTGGTATCAGACAACCTCGGAGAAAAGACTTGTGACAAAATAAGTGAAAAGTTTATTAATGCCATGCTACACCAAAGTCATGTGCTAGAGTGTGAAAGCTGAGAAAGTTGAAAGTGGAAAAATGGGTCTGGAGCCCTCGCAAAAGGCACAACTGAAAGGATTGCAAAGCCAGAGGTATCTGAGCAACGACTGGGTAGATTCTAATAATACATAGTATAGACATTGATTCATGGTCCTAAGGGGATGAATCTCAATGGTCTTGATGATCTCCTGATTCCCCAAAAAACCACCATCACGTCAAAGTTGCCATCAGCCAACAAACATATCCTGGACATGGCATGTCAGAAACCAACAGACCTTTGTTCATTCGAGCCAAAATTTCCACTTAAACACAAGAAATTTAGTCAGATTACCACAAGATTTGCCCATAAAATGTCAGAAGGTAGTATACCAAACCCATTTCTGTTATTTGCTGGAATATTTAATTTTGTGAAAGCACTGATAGCTTACTATTGACACTAGCATCATTTAATGCCTATTAATGTATGAGTTGTGCTGATCTGAAGTAGAGGAAAGAAGGATTTAAGCAGGCCAGAGAGACTGTACTCAAGGCGGTTAAGCCAGGTCAGATAGAAGGAATGCAGCTACACAAACACACACACACACACACACACACACACACACACCTTGCACTGATAGGCATACCATCCCCCTACAAAGTAATGGCAGCAGCTGCAGCATATAGCAGCTAAACAAAGGAAAAGTACTGACATTCAGCGAGTGGGAGATGTCAGTAGGGAAGTTTTCCTTTACAAGGCACAGAAGCTGTGGATTGGATGAATCATGTGCCAATCATGTGCCAAGAGGTATGGACATATTTGTGCACCAATGAAGGGAGAGCTAAGTTTAAACCACGGCTCCTCCCCAATAGACAGCCATTCACGTTTCACTATTTAAATTCAATGTCTGTGTTTACCTTGCACTACACTGAATAAAATGTTTATGCTTACATGAAGCTGCATCCATTGCTGGGGAAGTTGGTTACAGATTAACAGCTTGCTGACTGTGATTTTCTGAGTCAGTAGTGGATCCTTGATCAAGTAAAATATTATATTGCAGAATAAATAACGTTAAATGAGAGAAGCAGTTTGTCTTCTATCTCAAAAAAATGAACACGCCTGAACATATTCACATCAGATGATAAATTCAAATAGGTCGTTTTCCTCGACAAAAACTGAACAACAATCAGTTTACTTATGGAAACGATTGAGAAAAGCATCAGACAGTCACATTGTAGAGACGGTAATTAGAAAATGTTTGACATTTTCATTATCTGTCAATCATCTATTCAGTTAATTAATTAATCTGTTTAGGGCCCTTTCTTTTGCGAAAATGTGACATTTGCGAGCAAATTATCTCACGCTGTGTAGCAGTGTGATAACAGGGCTCAGACAGATTTAGTGAAGTTAAAGTAAGGTGTTCTTGCATTTAGAACCTTCAACAAAGACAGGAACAGAAGGCTGACAGGCTGACAGTGAACTAAAAGGCAGGTATGTACACAAAAGAGGTGATGGGGTAATTAGAGGCAGGTGTAGAGGCAGGTAGACTGCTGAAAGGTGAGAGCACAATGAGGGCAACTAGTGGGCAGTAGAGGAGTGGCAGGGGAGTAAATCCTCCAACCTGAATGCTTAGATTGGTCCACTTTTGCCCTCTCAATAGCTAATAGTAGGTTAAACAGCAATTCTAGTGCTGTTTATTTGAACAATGACACCGACTGAGGAGAAAAACTTTTGCTTCCATGAGTTTGATGTCACCTCAGCTGTGTAATTACAAAAACTTGCCTAGATTTAGAGAAACATCAGGGTTTTGGTTGAACTAGTTGGACACAGAAATAAACATGCAGCTTTGGAAATAATTATTGGACCACCTGCCATTTTCTTGTACAAAGTCTTCACAACAGGCTTTCAACACTGATCATTTTGTTTGAAGTTTGTCATAGTGGTTAAATTATTGCAGCATCTTGTAGAAAACATGAAAAGTGTATTAGAAATGTCAAAATTCTAAACATTGAAAACATATTTTCATTTTGTGCAAAAGCTGTATATGTAAAGTGAACTGTTAATCCAAACGAAATTTTCATTTAACAATACATAAAAAGAAGAGAACTGTGACATGACGAGAATACTGGTGCTTTATGAAGCAGGATACGGCGAGAGAGCTATTACTTAGTGGCTTAGAATCAGCAAAACAACTGTCCGTGACAACAGTGTGGCTCCACAAAGAACCACAAAGAGGCAGAAAATGGTGGATGAATTATTACTTCCAAAGCTGTATAAATGATGTAATGTAAGGGGGGAAATAAACATTGTGGTTTCAAACATGGATTGCTTCCAGAAGTTCAGTATTTTGTCAAGCCACCTATCCACCCTGACCTCCTTCCTCCAATTATTTTGTAGCTGTATAACCTTTTGACCAAATTTCATCCACAACCGCAAGAGGACGCTATCCCATGTAGATATGAGTGATAAAAAGACTGAGATCATGATTATTCATTGGTTTTATTAATTGATTTTAGGGACAAACTTTTTTTTTTTTTGCTCTATCACGGTTACCACTTCCATGTTATGCTGCATTCCTGTTGAGCGCACCATCAGAACCACCCTCCCCAACCTGTAGGACATTTACACCAAACGATGCAGGTTAAAGGCCAGGAAGATTGTGAGTGAGCCCACCCACCCCAGCCACAGACTGTTCTGTCTGCTGCCGTCACAACGACGTTACCGCTGCCTGAAGGCAAACACAGAGAGGATGAGGAGGAGCTTCTTCCGTCAGGCTGTCCGTCTGCTGAACCTGAAACAAGAGGCTCATTCACAATCCAACCAGTCACTTTGCACTTTTCACCTGTATATATACATGTATACAGTAGTAGTTTTTTATTATTTGTTTTATTCCCTTTTCGCACTGTTGAAAATGTATTTACATATATGTATATTATTTGTTGTGTGTTTTATGGCTTATTCTTATTTATCTTATTATTGTTTTGGTGTGGGACAGGTACACAACGCATTTCACTGCATGTTATATCGTGTATAACTGTGTTTGTGACCAATAACAGACCTTGAATACTTGACATACAAATATTTGACTTGAAACTGGATTCTTCTTGATCTAGATTCAGTGCATCTCCTAGTGGATAAATGTGCTCCTAAAACACCTCACTTGCTGAACATCTACTTATAAATAAGCGCAACACTTTACTCATGTTCCCTTAACGCTTTTCATGCAGGAGTTGGTGGATGATACCTTGGCGGCTGTGCCCTTCAAGAAGCTTCTTGTCTCCTCTCAGTTACTGCAATACATGTAGCTCAGACAGAAATCTACTTTGAAAGGGGTCAAATAAGTTGTTCTAAAGTCAGATTTGTGATTTTCTCCACACAGGCTGTTTTCGCTGAGAGTTCAGACGTAAGGACCAAAATGCACAACACAAGGGCAGGTGGCAAAGGCAACAAAAAGCCAGCTTTACTTCCAGTAAGTTTCCAGCAAGATCACTAAAAGCCCAGTGAGCAGACTGAGGCAACGTTCAGGCAACGGTTAAAAAACTAAGTCAGACACCAGCAGAAACATACTGGAAAACTGTGGCGCAATGAAAGTGACAATCTGGAAATTTTAAAGGGGAAGAGACGAAACAGTGTACACACAGAGGGTTAATAGGAAATACAGGTGAGAACAAAGACAGGAACGCAAAAGAAAGCAGAAGGTAAATCTACTGTAGAATAAAAATAGGACCAGAAACAACTACACAGAGAATATTCAGACTTAATGAATGAAGAAGTCCATGCCAGAAACCCAACACTATGACAAGACCCTCTGAGTTTCTCTGGTCGGCTGGTAATCATTCAACTAATTTCTACTTTGATAACTAACTACATCAGTTCTGTTGTTGCTGTGGTGTTAAAGTTTCAAATTTCTTGCTGATGTAAACTCACAATCTTTTCCATTTCTACTTCATTTGCCATCCTAATCCATTCACTGCGACTTTTCCTTATTTATAGGGACGTTCCACGAAAGCTAAAGTCTATAATGATACACTATCACATTAACCCCAATAACTGTAGGTGTAACCATGTCTAATTTTTTATTTTTATTTTTTTTAAACACATCATTGTGGGTTAATTTTTGGCCTAAATTAATTACAGTGTGACCAGCTGGACGTCTGATCTGTGAGCTGTGAATTTTAATTGCTGATTAATTTGTCTGATTAATCAGCTAATTGTTTACAGGGTTTTTCTTGGCTCAGAACGGGCCTTTGGGGGGTGACTTGGCACAACAGTAAGTACAGTCACGTAGAGTAAAAGGTAATGAGTCTCTGTTGCTTTATTTGAAAGAAATCTAAGCACTTTTCTGTTTTTTTTTCTGATCTTCTCATAAATAAAACTGTCTGTTAGGCTTGAGTGAATGAAACTCAAATTAACAAAACAGGCAAAAACCGAAGCATTGCTGTTCCCAGTTTTTATCATTTTGTCACTGGTGATTTTCCTTTGGTGCTGGCTAAAACCTTTTTTGGAGGTGCCAAAATGTCCTCTTTGCAGGAAAAATCCTCTTTCAGTCTACAAAATATCAAAAAATTGGGACAAATACTTATCACAGTGTCATGAGAGTCCAATGTAATGCAATGAAATAACTAGTTTTGTCTATCCAACAGTTTATAGCCTGAAAAATTTTGTTTCATAATGATATAAAAGAAAGAAGAGCAGAAAATGAGCAGTAAATAATGTATTTGGCATTTTTTCCTTGATGCTGTAAATTACTTAAATGAAAATTGAGCGTTTGAAATTGATAGTTGAGAAATCTTTAGTTTAATTGTGTGGGAGTCAGACGATTGAGTTGTTAAAAATGACTCGAAAATTGAGGATTAAATCTGCAAGCATTGGTAATATGTTATTAATATGACAAAATGCATTTATTTTCCAGCCCTATATTGCAGTAATTCATTTCTAGGGACCACATGAGAACCACCTCCACAGATGACGGTCACGCCTCAGAGAATGAGCAGCTCACCTTATAAAACGATGCCCCTGACTCACAGATCAGCTCATTTTGACTCATATATTGACATACAAATGAGCCTGCTGTGCTGGTGACTTTGATATTCATTCGGTTTGATTTGTGAATTCGCTGCCTCGTGCTGCTCTACAATGTTACTTGTGCACAAGGGGCCCTGGAGTGCCGGGACGCCTGCAGCTGCCCAAGCTCAATCAATAAGGTGTCATTGATAAATTTTACATAATTAGAGCTGCAAATGTGAAATCTGTGGCATCTTTTCCCTGCTTCTTGGCATGAATTGATTGTCTCGGAAAACAAGGAAATCGATTTTCTTGGAGACGAGGAAAAAAAAGGCACTTCTGTGCATTCTGAAGAGACTGTTAAAAACAGGCAGATTAACAAGTGTGTGTGTAGGCATGTGTCAGTTTAAATGGAGAGAAAATAGACAAGTTAGACAATGTGCAAAACCTGCTGCAGTTGACTGAAGGTGAAGGAGTGATTTTATGTTGCCCACTAGCACCTTCACATGGACGTTTGAAGCTACTGAGGAGTAATATCTGCAGTCTGACACCCGCCTCAATCCATCTTTGCCACCACTGATGGATCGTTGAGAGTGAAATGCAGCACTTACAGTATCTTAAGCTCTGACTGGTTGTGGTAAATGGAAAGAGACACACTTGAAATTTGCAGTAATAGATTTTTGGGCCACTTGTGAGGACAAAATTGGTGTTCAGTATGAAATCCTTAAGGTCTAATAAGGTTTTGCCACTGTAAATGAGTTCGCAAATATTTGCCTATTTGTAGAGCAACATTAACCACCAATTCCTGAGACAAATGTTTTCCTCTTAACCCTTTCAACTCCAGCAGGTTTGATGGACATGTTTTTTTGTTTGTTTTTGTTTTTTAAAATCACCAAATTTACACCATTTAATAAAGCCAGAAAAAAATCAGGAGATTTTTAATTTTCTGGTAGTGTTACTCTACTTCATTAAGAAAATGCTCCAAATCCTAGCTTATAATTTTGATACTTCATTAAGTTTATTTTATTCCACATCTATTTTTAAAATTCACAAAAAATAACCACCTGCTCCAACCAAATTTTGTAATAAATAAATACAAATTTTCTGAAATAAACTCAGCACAGACAAGCCATAAACTCTGGGACTTTTCAGCTGAACTGCAGGCTGTGTATATACAGTGTAGATAGAAGAGAGGTATAAAAAACACATTCACAGTGAAATACCTGCTCAGCACAAAGCACTGAGGTCAACCAAGCAGAAGCTCTCAGATGTTCCGAGATCACATATTTTTGGTTGTTTTTTCCTGATGAGAATGTACGATATAAACAGACACAGATACCCAAGAGACACAAAACTTTACACCCCAGGTCACAGGAAGGTGTAAATTGACGGATCAGATGGGCCGGAGCCTTGCCCGACACCACCAGAGCTTCAAAGGGAAGCTAACAGATAAGAGACACTCATGGAGAGCCTGACTAACCAAATGGTGGTATGGAATACAGGCGTCTGGCTGAATGTTTATTGCTCTCCCCTCCTCTCTCTCTCTCTGCTCTGGATCTAAAGAATGCAGCCAATGGTGAAGAAAGCACAGGAGGATCTTCATGTGTCTTTACTATAATATGTTAGTTTAAGTGTTGTTAAATGTGAAAGTACATAATATCATGATAAACACCCCAAAAACTTAATCATAGTTGGATAAGTCCTTCTTGATTTTATCTGCTTGGTACATAATCATATATCCTAGTACTGTATTATCTTTGTAACCGTGAGAGATAAATATTTCATGTTTAGACTCTTTGCGATCCTCTAAATGTCAGATATTTATTTTCAACAGGTTTAACTCTGTATAATTACAAGTACATATAGTTCTAAAGTAACATTGTTACCTTTGAAACAAAACTCCTGACCCCCCTCTGACAACAGGGGCATCAAATCTAACACCGCCTCTGGGAGGGGAGTTCTTTGTGATTGGTCAGCTATTTTACTATTAAAAAACTTTTCCCCTGAAAGACAGCAGATTTTCTACCGGCCACAGAATCTCCCACTTTGGTCTTCTTTGTTACCAACTTCAACTGCAACAAGCTGATCCACGCTGAAGCTGAAGCCCCGTCTGCCCCCAACACCAGATGTCGCTGTACCCGCCAAGGAAACTGCAGCCTCTATCTCTAAATGGGTGCTTCGGAATTACAATTGGCCTCTAAACAAACATTCCAATTTGAACAGTTTAGTCTGCTGCTTTCGGGTGAGAAAGCTTTCAAGTCTCCAGGCCACACTTCTGCTCCACATTTGGTTTCTCACTCTCAGATTCTCACTCAGCATTTTCATCGTTATTTGTATTTTATGTTTTATGTTTGTTGTTGTTATTTGTTTGTTGTAGTTAGCAATAAATGTTGTGTGTGTGTATACAGTTGTTTCTTGTGTTTTCTATAGCTTACTTTCAGTTACTTTACGTATCTGATCTTATAGTTACCTGAGCTCAAAGTTAATTCCCTGACATTATAAAACACTCTTGATTGATCACCAAGAGTAACAGGTCATTAGAACTCTTGTGCTGACTCTGAGATTACATCGCTGGACGAATAATTTAAAGGTTGGTTTTGATCATTTTAATTAATGCAATAATTTTCTTTAGTGTGGAGATAAGAAGTCTAACATGATACATTTATGGACCATTGAGAAGTCAAAACTGTGATGATTTTTATGTTTTTACAGCTTGTGGCTTTAATAAGTGCTTCAAACAGACTTCCTCACACTGTCTAACTTGCAGAAACACAATTACTGGAGCGACATTTTGGTGCTAGACCTTCATCAGGCAAATAATTCAGTGCAAAGTATTTAATAAATTATTAAATGTGGGAATTGTTTTAAATATAGCATGCATTTTTAACTTTAGGGATATCCCGGAGAGGGATATTTATGGACGTATCCTTTTATCCCAATTAATGTTGTGTCTTTACTTTAGATTGATTTTCTGACAACAGGAGAAGGACAGACAGCCCAGTGAGTTTGACTGATTGTCCCTGCAGCTAAATTATCTTTAAGGTAAAAAACAAAAAAAAATTCTGTGAAGACTGTGATTTCCAACTTGTTTCTGTTGCTCCCAAGTGTCCAAAAAAACATTTTATTTCAGGTCATGCAGTTTGTCTCCAGCAGCAGATGCCTTCACATCAGTAAAAGCTGTAAGAACGTTCAGCTCCCTCATCAAGCTTAGTTAATAATGAAAGAAAGTGCAAACCTTTAAGTTTACCCAGCATGCAGTTCGTCGTATAAACAGTCTCCTCAGTAAAAGGTCACAGGAGAGAAATGGACAGACTGTGCTTTATGAACTGAATAATCACTACTTAGACCATATCGAAGTGACATCCAACATTTGAAATATGAGCAACTTATTCTGAAGCTCATGTTTTAAACACACAGAAACACTTCAAATCATCCCAACTGTGTCAACACACATTACTTGTGCTTTTCATGGTTTGGCTCATTAACTTCAAAGTGTGAAAGGTGCAGATTGATCTCTGGTTCAATCCAAAAATCAAAATAAATAAATCAGCCTGAAACTTAAGGATAGAGAATCTATCACAGTCAGCACTTTGGTTTTTGGTGAAACTACTTTGAAAGAAAACTCTTAAGCTGTTTCTGACGAATTCTGACATTTGAAATGTTCAAGGTGGCTGCACTGCATTCCCGAGTCGTCTTCTCAGAAAAAGGCTGCCGACTCCTGCAGCTCAACCCTGGAGTTGAGAGTTTACGAAATTTTGCTTTCAACCTGTTTTTTCTGAGTTTTTTAAAAACAGTATTTTAATTTAATTTTATATGATTCCATTAACTTGTGTGTTTCCACCAGTAAACATCATACAAAGCGAGCGAGAGACATCTGTTGGCAGATGACCGTCTCTGGTGATCTGCCAAGCAGCTGAACCGCCACATGCCATCAAGACATGAGGTTTTACCAAAACCAAATGCACCAAAGGAACTCTCTGCACATCTGTTTCATGTGGTAAATGCGTAGGACAGAGATATGAGCGCATCCAAAAAAATTCAAACTGACTCCTGCATACTCTCTAGCTTGCAAACATACTAAATTTGCTGGATGAAGATCAAGCAGGTTAGACCATGTGTGTGAATCGATTTGAACCAAAATCCAATATACGAGAATTCTTTGAGTAGACACTTTTGGCCTTTTATTTCCATTTTTTCCCCCAAATTTTCTACAATTCTACAATTTCATTTAGCAGACACTTTTATCCAAAGTGACGTACATCTGAGAGCAGATACAACACAAGCAAGGATCTAGTCAGGAGAAAACAATCTAGATAAGTGCCATAGAACAAATTCAAGTGTGATAGGGCGTTGATGCCAATAGCAGGCTGTGTGGGAGGTAACAGGATTTTTTTATTTTATTTTTATTTTTTTGTTTGTTTGTTTTCAGGTGATCAAGTGCAAAGGTGTTCAGTGAGGAGCTGGGTCTTTAGTCTTTTCTTAAAGACTGAGAGGGAGTGAGCAGAGTGAATAGAGTTAGGTAACTCATTCCACCACCGCAGAACCACAGAAGAGAAGAGTCCAGCTATCGACCTCGGCCCTGTTGTAGTGGTTGTATCAGGCGTTTTTTATTGGTCGAGCATAGTGAGCGACAGGGAGTGTAGATGTGAATGAGAGAGTTCAGGTAGGAGGGAGCTGCTCTCGTGGTTTTGTAAGCAAGTGTCAGAGTTTTGAATTTGATGCGTGCAGCAACTGGAAGCAGTGAAGCGATCTGAACAGTGGGGTGATGTGCTGCTTTTGGCTGATTGAAAACCAGACGTGCTGCTGCATTGTGGATCATTTGCAGAGGTTTGACCATGGATGCAGGGAGGCCTGCCAGTCAGGAGTTGCAGTAGTCAATGCGTGATATTATGAGAGCCTGTACCAGGAGTTGTGCTGCATGTTCAGACAGGAAAGGTCTGATCTTCCTGATGTTATACAGAGCGAATCGATACGACCGAGCAACAGAGGCCACATGAACCTCGAAGTTTAGTTGGTCATCAATCATGACACCCAAGTTTCTGGCAGATTTTGTGGGTTTGAGTTGGGTTGAATCAAGCTGGACTTTGATTTCTTGTTGTAAAGAGGGTCTGGCTGGGATGACAAGGAGTTCAGTCTTAGAGAGGTTGAGTTAAAGGTGACGTTTTTTTTAATTCATGCCGAGATGTCTGCAAGGCATGATGAGAATTTTCTGCTACACTCTCTAATAACAGAACATAAAAACTGTCAAATGGCAAATTGATTACTATATTTTCAATTTAAAGTCACTTTTACTGGATCTCCAG
>NW_007578380.1:0-7277 GCF_000690725.1 Stegastes partitus | reverse complement strand
TGTGCTTGGTTGTCTGTCTCTAAGTGTGGCCCTGCGATGGACTGGCGACCTGTCCAGGGTGTCCCCTGCCTTCACCCTAAGTCGGCTGGGATAGGCTCCAGCCCCCCCGCGACCCTAGTGAGGATTAAGCGGAGTATAGAAAATGGATGGATGGATAGCATTTTGGTCATAATCATCTAACTCGACATACAGGGCGACCAAAAATCTTCTGCTGTGACCTTCATCTTGCAGGTTGTGTCTGTCTGAGTCCCAGCTGATTACGCTTCTGGTCAGGTTAAAGGTGTCCGAGCAGCATTTTGCATCCTTAGGTTAAAAAAAAAAAGGGGGGGGGGGGAAGATACACAAAAAATTCTCTATAATTTGCAGTTTTTCTCCATGCAAACATGTTTTTTGTTGTCTGAATCAGTAAAATGTTGCTTCTGCAGGCAGCAAGCTTAAGAAGTGCTGACTAACATGAGGATTGCCAACACGTACGTTAATGTGTCGAGCTCTAACACTGCCCTGCAGTTTTGACTTAGCTCTCATTACACCAGAGTTTGTCTGGAGCTGATCCGCGCTAATCCACTGCTTTGATGTGATGTACATGTATCTTCACTTGCATTATCATTGCACACTGTAGCCTCCGCTCCCTCTGATGTTGGAAAACAAACTAGAAACACTCCTGATTTTGCCAGCACATCCCACTGACAAGCTGTCAGAAAAGTGTGTTTGTATTAATGTTCCTTATAGCCTTGCGAGAACCATTTCAGTTTTCGGATAGGAGACTAAAGCTTTGTTGACAGGACTGAAAATGTTCAGCATAAGACAACAAGCTGCTGATCCTGCTGTTGTAAGAGCTTTAGCCTGACGATGCAGAGCTGCTGTACAAAGTTGTAAAATGCTAAATTTGATCCGTAATGATCTGATCAAAGTAAGAATTCAAAAGTTATGAACACAACACATCTTGCCTTGAACTTCCCTGCAGGGTGTTGATAAAATGCACCATTGCTCTAATCTATTTCATGCCCTATTGCACAATAAACTAAGCAATGCAACATGGAGGAATTTTTTTTTTAACGGATAACGAGCTACAAGTAATGCGTCTTAATATTTCTGATCCATTCCAACAGATTGAAAAATGATGAACAAATGTGAAGCTGTTTGTAGACTTTTACAGTCACTGCACATTTTACTGAGTTGCAGATTTAATTTTAATCTAATAAACATAATGCCATTAATTCTCATCACCCCGGTCTTAATAAAGGTGAGACCTTATAAGGAAAAGGTGAAAACGCATTTGATTTATTCTTATTATTGCTTATTTTTGAAAAATAAAACTGAAATCTCTCATTTCTAAAAGTATTCAGTCCTTTCACTGTGGCACTCCAGTCTTAACTTCATTATTATCATTTTTTATTTTGCTTTTTAAATCTTTTGTCAGGGTTGAACTGCAACATATTACTTTCGCAATACAAACCCCACATCATACAATTTGGAGAAAAGGGTTTTAAGTTTCTTAGAACTTACCGCCTGAAGCCCTTTCAAACACAGATGAGTAGCAATTAAAAGAAAAACCTAAATGTGTGGAGAAACAGTCAAATACATTTTAAAAGTCCATGAATTATCTGCTCTGGCCTTCACAGTCAGCAGAGGTAACTGGTACATCTACAAAATCAACATATCCTGGCAAGAAATTTTTTATGGGTTTTAAGGGGAAAAAAACTGCTTTCGCAGCTTCTATTTGAATGTGACAATGTGAAACCAAACTAATCAAATGTACACAGTGCAAAAAAAACATAAATCTTGGTTTGGATATTCAGGTGTGAAAAGAAAAAGAAAAAGGTGTGTGATACAGAAAAAAGTTTAACCAAAAGTAGCTGCTTGAGCTTTTGCAACAGCAATTTGGCATTTTATTTCTTCAACCAGCATGGTAACTGTTCATTTGTACATTGGTTTTCTTATCGTTCTTGAATGTTGCATGTGTGAGCCACTGGATACCTTGAATTTCTCTGAGGGCCTGAATGAAGTGTCAATCTAACAAATACTACTGACACTGAGCAGTTATCAGATACCATGTGAAAGTTTTCATGTAGAAACCACGAGACATCCACAAGTCTTGGTTATACCTCAATCAGCTGCACTTCACATGCCTCAGTCAGGTCTTTTTTTTATTTTTATTTTTTTTATTTGAGCCAGATCATCCTAGTAATCCAGTAGGTGGCAAGTCTCCCGGCTTCATTCTCAGACTAAAGGATTTCCATTACTGCTTGACTTGTGGGAGTGTCTGGACAGATACCAGTTCGAACACACAAATTGATGAGATGCACTCTGACTCACCAGCATCCGACAAGTTAGATCTCCCTCTAATCTGAAGTTCACTTTGATTGATTTTTCTCGTTGGAAGCAGGGATTTTAGTGCACAGAGGAATTTTTCAGGCCCCACTCCGAAGAGGTTTTAGCCAGCACCAGGGGAAAGTAGTGAGCAACAAAGTGATGAGAATGCAGAATAAAGATAGCAGTACAGCTTTGTTAATGGGGGCTTATTTTTCTCAAGCCATGACACATTTGCATTCATCAAATGATCAGAAATAACAGAAAAATGCATTGATTTCTGCCCATTCTGAGCCATGAAAACTCCTGAAATGACTTTAAATAGTGGAGAAAACTGACTATGCTCTACCCCAATGATGGGTGTGAAGATATCACTCAGCAGAATCATAGGTTCAGTCAGGAGTTAAAACAAACTCATGTAAATACGTTTTACTTCATGCACAGAATGGAATGGGATAATTCACAAACTATACAACAAGCAAGTGACAATAATGTGTCTCTATTCTTATCTGATGTACCTACTGTCATTTTGCTCTATCAACGTTATAGCAGTTACAGGTATATCATCTTGTTGTGCTGTTTTGTAAAACAAACACCTGGAAATGTTTTTCCTGTCAATTATCTCCATTTTATACCATGGTCTGGGTGAATACTCGATTCTGATTGGCTGCAGGGTGTCCATTAAAAAGTGTTATACCATGGTCTGGGTGAATACTCGATTCTGATTGGCTGCAGGGTGTCCATTAAAAAGTGATATAGGACACCTATAAAGAAGTTCCGGTCAAATAACCTGATTGTTCTAAATTAATGCGCTGACTCTAACGGTAGTTGGTAACCGTGGCAACAGAAACTCAGAACATACGTTAAATATTTATATTTCGCATCATCCTCTGGACACACACAAGCGGTAAGAGGTGCACTTGCCCTCACGTTAAGCAATCATCTCACTTCCCTCCACTTAGGCCTAATATAACAGCTGCGGCCGACCGGTTACCTTGGCAACGCGTCACAACGAGAGACATGAAATAGTCCGCTCAGCCGCTTGTTGTGGAAAACTTACGATTTTAACGGTAAAATACAACATTAACGTATTAATAATTGATTTAATATTTATTTAGTAATATCTTTCGTAAGTGACCATGGTATAAGCGGGATAATGCCCTTCGAGGTGTCCATTATCAGAAATTAATGGACTTCGCGGAAGCAACCGTGGGGCTGCAAGGTGGGGCAGTTGGTAGCACTGTGGCCTCGCAGCAAGAAGGTTGCCGGTTCGTGTCCCGGTGGGGGCGCCGGAATCTTTCTGCGTGGAGTTTGCATGTTCTCCCCGTGCAGCGTGGGTTCTCTCCGGGTTCTCCGGCTTCCTCCCACACAGTCCAAAAACATGTTGAGGTTAATTGGTGATTCTAGATTGTCCGTGGGTGTGAGTGTGAGTGTGCTTGGTTGTCTGTCTCTGGGTGTGGCCCTGTGATGGACTGGTGACCTGTCCAGGGTGTCCCCTGCCTTCGCCCTAGGTCGGCTGGGATAGGCTCCAGCCCCCCCGCGACCCTAATGAGGATTACGCGGTGTATAGAAAATGGATGGATGGGAGGAAGCAACCGTCCTCCGCTTCGCGTTGGACGGTTCACGCCTCCGCGTCGTCCATTAATTTCTGATAATGGACACCTCGTCGGGCATTATCCCTTACTAAAAACCTATAGTCTAGTTCAGGGCTCGGCAACCCGCGGCTCCGGAGCCGTATGCGGCACTTTCGTACCTCTGCTGCGGCTCCTTGTGGCTTTGGAAAATAAATAGTACTTTAATTTAAATGTATTTTATTTTAGCTTGTTAGTTTTTAAAATGTGATTCTAAATTTGAAGATTTTTGTGAACTTGCTCAAAATATGCGTCATAACCGCCGATGTGCGTGTCGCAGCATGTGCAGTGGTGCCACCTTGATGACGTGCTCGCTAAATCTGGCAACTTCCCAAATCTTGGCGTTTTTTTGTTGTTGTTGTTTTGCTTTGTTTTGTTGGCTAAAGCGACTAGCGACTCTTTCTGCTGTTTTATTGGAGACTTTTCTGGTGTTTTGGAGACTCCGACGTGAAAACACCTATCGTTCTGCAGTTACTGTCCTCAGCGAGCAGCGGTGCTGCCGTGAGCTCCTCCCGTCCCAAAGCGCTCATAGGTAGTCAGGAGTCTGGTCAGCGGTCCCAGCTGCAGTCAGCAGGACAACCAGACAACATTTTCACTTTGCTGCAGGTGAATAACTTCAGATCGGCTTTTTATTTCATAAATACAAGGGTAATTCAAATAGATATTTAATGTTGTATTTAAAGGTAACCTTCTACCCAGCGTCATTTTTTTTTGGAGTTAAAAATGTTTTTGTTGCAGATATAAAATTCTCTGTAGCAGTTCATTGATTTCATAAATGCAACACACTAGTTTGTTTGTTTGTTTTTTTATACATAGCATGAAGGCAAAAACGATATATGCAGTGTTGTAATTTTAGAGGGCTGCAAGGTGGCGCAGTTGGTTAGCACTGTTGCCTCGCAGCAAGAAGGTTGCCGGTTCGCGTCCCGGTGGGGGCACCGGAATCTTTCTGCGTGGAGTTTGCATGTTCTCCCCGTGCAGCGTGGGTTCTCTCCGGGTTCTCCGGCTTCCTCCCACACAGTCCAAAAACATGTTGAGGTTAATTGGTGATTCTAAATTGTCCGTGGGTGTGAGTGTGAGTGTGCTTGGTTGTCTGTCTCTAAGTGTGGCCCTGCGATGGACTGGCGACCTGTCCAGGGTGCCCCCTGCCTTCGCCCTAGGTCGGCTGGGATAGGCTCCAGCCCCCCCGCGACCCTAGTGAGGATTACGCGGTGTATAGAAAATGGATGGATGTAATTTTAGATTTCAAAGGGGTTTTGTGGCTCCCAGTGTTTTCTTTTACATGGGAATCGGGTCCAAATGGCTCTTTGAGTGTTTGAGGTTGCCGACCCCTGGTCTAGTTTATACATTTCAACCATTCAACACTTTTTCTCTCCGTCTAATTCCATGTCAGCTGTCTCGGTCTCCTGTTGTGTGTCAGGTTACTGCCCTCTGCTGTTCACTGAAATGACATGAGTAGATCAGAAATACAGCTGCACTACAGTTATTATTTTGACAGCATGTAAACTGTAACTTTAGTGCTTGAAGAGCATGCAGGTTGATTAATAAATGAAATACAATGCAGAAGACCCAAGTTGTTGACTGGTTTTCCTCTATTATAGAGAACAACATGCAGGGTGTCAGTAGCAGCAATAGGAGGTCTTGTAGTGAAGCACAGACACCCAGCACCACAATGAAGCGAACTCTTATCCCCGTCACATTTGAGTCCACTTCAAAACCAGAGGGTCTGTCACAGCACATGAGAAAGAGGAAGGCTGCTGATCATGATGTGGTCCTTCTGAAGAAGATGAGGGATCATTTAAGTGACAGCAAAGGCAGTGACATCAGGAGCGACAACAACAGCAAGACCAAACCTTCAACCGGTACAGATTTCAGTTGCAAAATGCTTTTTAAGTTTTAGAAAATCATTGAGATGTCCTCCTCAGCAATGACAAACAGAAGTAAGCAGATAGTATGAAAGACAATGAAAGTCAGTTTGTGTGCTATCATTTCCATGTCGCTAAATGAAGGCTCTCTACCAGCTCCTTGTACAGGAGATTCGTTCAGCCTTAGACTTTGCACAGTTTAAAAATTTAGAGCGTAACTAGTTCAAACACAGGAATAGATATGAAGAGAAAAAAAGTTGTGATAAACAGACCACATCATAAACTGTCTGTATTTTTAGTGGTGTTTAATGAGAAGTATCTTCAAATCAACTCTCAAATCTGCTTTGAAGAATCTACAGTCACAGCTCAGAGTAATGCTGTTGTGTTTTCAAATCCTGAAACTGTATCTGTAAAAAAAAATAAAAAAAAAGTCCTGTGCTGTGAGCTGACAAAATGTATATTGAGTGAGTTTATTGAATTCAATGTCAAAATACAAAGTGTTTAAGAAATGTTATTTTGAACTGTTGCAAAACCACACACACACATGTACACACACATGCACACACTCATACACAAAAACAGTTTTAGACAATTATTAGTATACATTTCTGTCAGGATATAGGTTAAATTCCTACGTAGCTGGAGTGCCTTCAAATTTTCAATAGTAGATACACAACATTACTCTTATGTGCTCATGAATTGGGATTGGAGAACAGTTAATTTAGGAATCTTCCATGCTTGTAACCTGTAACTTTTATTCCTAAATTAGGTGCAGGTTCATCTTTCACTAAAATGAGCTGTGTGCAGTCCACAAAATCCACGTGGTTGACTCGTCCAAACACAGAGGATCTGTCACACGAATAAACAAGAGGAAGGCCACTGATGATGGTGTGGCTCCTCTGAAGATGATGAGGTGCCGTTTAAGTGACAGCAAGAGCAGCAACAACAACAGCAGCAGCAATGACAACAACGACGGCACCTACAGCTACGACACACTGAGCAGACCGACATACACTGTGCACCTCAGTTGTAATGTCGTCAGCAACATCTCACCCAAAGACAAGCAAATCTTTGAGATGGCCTCGTCAGCAAAGAATAGCAGAAGTAAGCAGATACTGTGAAAAACAGTGAAGATGAGTTTTTGTGCTGTGATTCCGTGTAGTTAAATGAAGGCTCTCTAGCAGCTCCTTTTACAGGGGGTTCATTCAACATCAGGCTTTGCACTCAGTTTGAACAGTTAAGAGTTACAGTGAAACTACTTCCAACGGTCCTGTTGGAAGTAGTTTCACTGTTCGTGTGGGGCATGCAGGGACACCGGGAGGCACGGAGGTAGTCGGGCTACGTGGAAATGCTCTCAGTTACATTCCGACCTGCTGCGCGACGCAACGGCGCGCTCCGCTTCGCGCCGGTAGATCACAATTCAACGGCGGGCCCTGACGGGACCTGTCTAGCCGACCTGCGCTCCGTCGGACAA
>NW_007578379.1:422670-429535 GCF_000690725.1 Stegastes partitus | reverse complement strand
GGCTGATAATTCACACACAGCAGACATACAGGCTGTGAGCGTTCAGTGAATCTAAACATACGTCCTACCAGTGAAGTTAGCATGTCATTAGCATGTCGTTAGCATGTAGCCCCTGTGTCCAGGATAGTGATTATATATTTCTCTGAGCCCTTGTCCAAACTTTGGACTGATATCTCCACCAGTGCTCGGCGAACAAATGGCGCCGCTGTGATATTTGTTTCCCGGCCTCCGTCTGATATAGACTGCCGACTCCTCGGGGGGAAAGAAATGATAAAACCAGTGCAGCACGGCGATGTGTGGACAGCTGTCAGGTGTGACTGCCTCCCAGGACGGCGAGCTCATTATCGTCTCATGAAACGGGGGGACGAGGCTGCTCGCGACGCTCTATCTCATTTGCTTGTCTCTGCTGAAGTCCAAAACATTTCCGCCCCCTGGCAGCGCCACATAATTTGGAACTACACTCTGTGTGGTTGAGTCAGGAGCTGAGTGGTACTTTTTTTTTTGGTTTTGTTTTTTTCCTAAACATCCATCTGCTGTTCTGCCAGTCAGCTCGTGCCGGCCTCTGTTTTATTCCCTTTCCTTTCTGTTGACGCTGAAAGTTTGTGTGAGATCAAAGGAAGTCAGACGCTTGTGTTTCTGTTGACAGTGCTTCAATCTGAACAAGTTCGAGGCGGCGCCCACCGAAAGCCAGCTGGTGGCCAGAGCCCTGGAGATGCTGGACAACGACACGTTCTGGGCCGGCATCGTCTTTGAGAACCTGCAGGAAGGCTCCAGCAACATCCCTCCTTATGTCAAGTACAAAATCCGCATGGACGTCGACGAGGTGGAGCGAACAGACAAACTGAAGGACGGGTACGTCAGGAGCTTTTTATGACAAACCTTTAACAGAAGCAGCTCGACATTACGGGAAACGTGTTTGCTCTCTTGCTGGGTTAGAGACCTGATACAGTTCTTATGCTAAACATGCTAAAGCTAAGAGATAGTTGGTGTGATTTAGCATTGAGAAACAGACTAACAAGCGAGCTTTCTTGTGTTTTTTAACTGTTTCTTGTAATTTTTTCTGTAATATGATTTAGTTCTGGAGCTGTTTCCTCTTTTCCCAGACTTTATGCTAAGCCAAGCTAATTGCCTGCTTGTTTTTATTTTATTATTTAACTCTAGAGACACAAGAATGATATAAATCTTCTTGTTAAACAAGAAAATCCAGTCAGTGTCTCGGCCCTGATTCCCTCACAATCATCAGATTATTATTATTTTTTTGATCTACAGCAGCTTCAGTAGATTTAATGAACGTTTCACCTTCATACTGTGGGGCTGAAATGTTGTGTTTTTGTCATTTGTGTTGTTTTTTTTCAGCATTTTTTCGGTCTCATAACCTCAACCGCAGCAGACAGACACTTGATATTTTCAGGGATTTAGTCATAAGCGACCAATGTTCTGTTGGATCTCGACACCGAGTGAATCGTGTCTGTTGGATGATCCTGGTGTCTTCTGGGTGTAAAGATGATCCTTCCATCGTCTACAACTTTGTTCTGACCAACCAGCGTCACTCATGAGCCTGGAAAGTTTACCCAGAATGCACTTTCTAAAGTTTTCTCTGGTGGACTTTGAGAAATCAGAAACACATCCAGAGTTTTGTTTGTCTGATCTGCTGTATGATGTTAAGAAGCTCAGAAATGCTG
The DNA here is from genome assembly GCF_000690725.1 of Stegastes partitus. Taxonomy (NCBI): domain Eukaryota; kingdom Metazoa; phylum Chordata; class Actinopteri; family Pomacentridae; genus Stegastes; species Stegastes partitus. The sequence continues at coordinate 427,853 of NW_007578379.1, read as the reverse complement.
GAAAAATAACCTGAGTTAAACGTGTTGGTACTTGAAGGGCCTGGAAATCTGAAAACTAGTGATGCACGATATTAAAGTTTCTGGCCGATGCCGATATTAAGATTTGTGATATCGCCGATAACAGATGTTACCGATGTCGATGTTCAATTTTTGTTCAGGCCGAAAAATGAGTCTAAGTAAGCACTGTGAGAAAACTATTCAAAAGAAGCCCAAATTAGTAAAGTAAAACATATTTTAACATATTTAACGTTCAAGTCCAGGACCATTGAAGTAAAAACATCTGTGAAGTAGCAGCACATGTGGAGACGAAGGCGCTGATGCGAGACAATCATCGGCTAAATTTGTTCGTCGGATCGACACCAGTACATGTCTTCATCCCCTTCCATTGAAGAAAAGGCAAAATTCACACTCAAATAACTAGAAACTGAAAAAAATAATAATAAATAAAAATTTGCTAAATTATAATTCAGTGAAATAAGTCGTTGCTTTTGGATTGTTGTTGAAAAGAATAATTATAAAAAACAAACACAGGTGCAGAAGTCTGACTGAGAGTTACAGAAAACAGTTGATTGGCTCAGAGGGTTGTTCAACTAAATACTAGCTCACGGGTCCCATCGTGCTTGTTTGCTTATTTAAAGAAAAACAAAACAAAATTTGTTGAAACACAACTCAAAAGCAACGTCATTATTTTCGTAAAATTTTTATTTATTATTACTTTGGTCAATTTCAGCTTATTTCAGTGGCAGCTGTTTTTCCGTCTTCAATGGGAGAATATGAATGCATCTGAGGACGACTGTATGTGGGGAGAAAACACTAATATCGTGCATCTCTCTTAATAAACATTCATAATGTGATGGTAACATGTTGCTCGGCTTCATTAAATCTACTGAAGTTACTACAGATAAAAAATCAGCTGATTCTGAGGCGGAACTTTTTATAGATTCGGTTCATTTTATTTAACTTTAATATTTCCTAAATTGGGCTGCATGGTGGCTCGGTGGTTAGCAAAGTCGCCTTGCAGCCAGAAGGTCGCCGGTTCGCGTCCCAGTGGGGGCACCGGGATCTTCCTGCGTGGAGTCTCCATGTTCTCCCCGTGCAGCGTGGGTTCTCTCCGGGTTCTCCGGCTTCCTCCCACAAGTCCAGAAATATGNGGCTGATAATTCACACACAGCAGACATACAGGCTGTGAGCGTTCAGTGAATCTAAACATACGTCCTACCAGTGAAGTTAGCATGTCATTAGCATGTCGTTAGCATGTAGCCCCTGTGTCCAGGATAGTGATTATATATTTCTCTGAGCCCTTGTCCAAACTTTGGACTGATATCTCCACCAGTGCTCGGCGAACAAATGGCGCCGCTGTGATATTTGTTTCCCGGCCTCCGTCTGATATAGACTGCCGACTCCTCGGGGGGAAAGAAATGATAAAACCAGTGCAGCACGGCGATGTGTGGACAGCTGTCAGGTGTGACTGCCTCCCAGGACGGCGAGCTCATTATCGTCTCATGAAACGGGGGGACGAGGCTGCTCGCGACGCTCTATCTCATTTGCTTGTCTCTGCTGAAGTCCAAAACATTTCCGCCCCCTGGCAGCGCCACATAATTTGGAACTACACTCTGTGTGGTTGAGTCAGGAGCTGAGTGGTACTTTTTTTTTTGGTTTTGTTTTTTTCCTAAACATCCATCTGCTGTTCTGCCAGTCAGCTCGTGCCGGCCTCTGTTTTATTCCCTTTCCTTTCTGTTGACGCTGAAAGTTTGTGTGAGATCAAAGGAAGTCAGACGCTTGTGTTTCTGTTGACAGTGCTTCAATCTGAACAAGTTCGAGGCGGCGCCCACCGAAAGCCAGCTGGTGGCCAGAGCCCTGGAGATGCTGGACAACGACACGTTCTGGGCCGGCATCGTCTTTGAGAACCTGCAGGAAGGCTCCAGCAACATCCCTCCTTATGTCAAGTACAAAATCCGCATGGACGTCGACGAGGTGGAGCGAACAGACAAACTGAAGGACGGGTACGTCAGGAGCTTTTTATGACAAACCTTTAACAGAAGCAGCTCGACATTACGGGAAACGTGTTTGCTCTCTTGCTGGGTTAGAGACCTGATACAGTTCTTATGCTAAACATGCTAAAGCTAAGAGATAGTTGGTGTGATTTAGCATTGAGAAACAGACTAACAAGCGAGCTTTCTTGTGTTTTTTAACTGTTTCTTGTAATTTTTTCTGTAATATGATTTAGTTCTGGAGCTGTTTCCTCTTTTCCCAGACTTTATGCTAAGCCAAGCTAATTGCCTGCTTGTTTTTATTTTATTATTTAACTCTAGAGACACAAGAATGATATAAATCTTCTTGTTAAACAAGAAAATCCAGTCAGTGTCTCGGCCCTGATTCCCTCACAATCATCAGATTATTATTATTTTTTTGATCTACAGCAGCTTCAGTAGATTTAATGAACGTTTCACCTTCATACTGTGGGGCTGAAATGTTGTGTTTTTGTCATTTGTGTTGTTTTTTTTCAGCATTTTTTCGGTCTCATAACCTCAACCGCAGCAGACAGACACTTGATATTTTCAGGGATTTAGTCATAAGCGACCAATGTTCTGTTGGATCTCGACACCGAGTGAATCGTGTCTGTTGGATGATCCTGGTGTCTTCTGGGTGTAAAGATGATCCTTCCATCGTCTACAACTTTGTTCTGACCAACCAGCGTCACTCATGAGCCTGGAAAGTTTACCCAGAATGCACTTTCTAAAGTTTTCTCTGGTGGACTTTGAGAAATCAGAAACACATCCAGAGTTTTGTTTGTCTGATCTGCTGTATGATGTTAAGAAGCTCAGAAATGCTGGAAAAATAACCTGAGTTAAACGTGTTGGTACTTGAAGGGCCTGGAAATCTGAAAACTAGTGATGCACGATATTAAAGTTTCTGGCCGAAGCCGATATTAAGATTTCTGATATCGCCGATAACAGATGTTACCGATGTCGATGTTCAATTTTTGTTCAGGCTAAAAAATGAGTCTAAGTAAGCACTGTGAGAAAACTATTCAAAAGAAGCCCAAATTAGTAAAGCAAAACATATTTTAACATGTTTAACGTTCACGTCCAGGATCATTTAAGTACAAACATCTGTGAAGTAGCAGCACATGTGGAGACGAAGGCGCTGATGTCAGACAATCATCGGCTAAACTTGTTCATCGGATCGATACCAGTTCATGTATTCATCCCCTTCCATTGAAGAAAAGGCAAAATTCACACTCAAATAACTAGAAACTGAAAAAAGTAATAATAAATAAAAATTTACTAAATTACAATTTAGTGAAATAAGATGTTGCTTTTGTATTGTGGTTGAAAAGAATAATTATAAAAAACAAACACAGGTGCAGAAGTCTGACTGAGAGTTACAGAAAACACTTGATTGGCTCAGAGGGTTGTTCAACTGAATACTAGCTCACGGGTCCCATCATGCTTGTTTGCTTATTTAAAGAAAAACAAAACAAAATCTGTTGAACCACAACTCAAAAGCAACGTCATTGTTTATTATTACGTTTGTCAATTTCAGCTTATTTCAGTGGCAGCTGTTTTTTTCCTTCTTTAATGGGAGAGTATGAATACATCTGAGGACGACTATGTAGGGAGAAAACACTAATGTCGTGCATCTCTGTTAATAAACATTCATAATGTGACAGTAAAATGTTGCACGGCTTCATTAAATCTACTGAAGTTACTGCAGATAAAACATCAGCTGATTCTGAGGTGGAACTTTTTATAGATTCAGTTCATTTGATTTAACTTTAGTATTTCCTAAATTAGGCTGCAAGGTGGCGCAGTTGGTAGCACTGTTGCCTCGCAGCTAGAGGGTCACTGGTTTGCGTCCCACTGGGGGCACTGGGATCTTTCTGCGTGGGTTCTCTCCAGGTTCTCCGGCTTCCTCCCACAAGCTCCAAAAACATGTTGAGGTTAATTGGTGATTCTAAATTGTCCGTAGGTGTGAATGTGAGTGTGCTTGGTTGTCTGTCTCTAAGTGTNTCCCCGACAGTGAATAAATAGTAACAGCCACTGATCGTACACACAGTCACTGCAGCTCAACAGCATCTGTAACAGTCGTTGCTGTTATCCAGCTGCAACTATTTCAGGTTGTTGTGACCTTTGCCCTGGGCGTCCATGTTTAACACCACATTAAACCTCACGCTGGATGCCGTTTCTGGTCCAGAGAAGGAGACAGAAAGGAGGGTGAAGACATATAAATGAAAAGTCAAACACATGTTCCCGTTAGATACCGTACCAGTGTGATCACAAGCAGCTTTCTGTCTGTTGTCAGGCTGCACTGGAGAAAACAAAGTTTTGGGACACTTTTAAATGTTGTTTTTTAAAAATTCATTTTACAGTTTACTGTTATGTTAGAGATTTTTTCCCCCTGTTTTGTTAAAGTCCAGATAAAACAAAAGCATGCATTGAGCACACTTTAGTTTCAGCTCCTTTTTACATGTTACTCAGTTTCTCACAGAATTGTTCTGTTAAAAAAAACATAAATTATCTGCCAACAACATCATTTTTAAATGTAAATACAGTGAAAACAGTAGAATTTTAAGGTCAAATGTTGTGGAAATATGTGGTGAACCTCATGTATAGGTTCCTCCCCCATTTTTTACAGTCAACATGTAAATTCATACATATTTTCTGATCGTCTTAGTGGTTACCTGTAATTTACCAAAGCAGGACAAGAGCTGTATTGATTTAAACACATTTTTTACCATTTTTCAATTCCTCATATTAGATTAGATTCGATTCGATTCGATTAGATAGAGCTTTATTGGTCCCTTTGGTAGGGTACCTCAGGGAAATTGTTGATATAATATAATAATACATACAATTATTTTTTCTCAAATGACAACAAATAGTATTAGTTTAGGTTCAGGTATCTAACAACAGTAACAGTAATAATCATAACTGTAATAAATAATCATAATGATTAAAAATTGTGCAGTCTTTCACACACAAACTGACCATATTGCACTATGTGTTCTTCTATGTGTAGAAAATACTGATAATATACAGATTATAATGTTGGTAGAAAGTGTTCATACATGAAAGATGAATTGTTTATTCCTTCTCGGATCTTGTTGGTTTAAGGGCTGATAATTCACACACAGCAGACATACAGGCTGTGAGCGTTCAGTGAATCTAAACATACGTCCT